>NC_056736.1:352749445-352789445 GCF_019279795.1 Protopterus annectens | reverse complement strand
CTCCGGTTTCCTCCCATGATACAAAGACATGGGTCTGGAGCATTTCTCCTTGGGCCTCTGCTGAAAATTGGCTTGGTTCCAAGTTGGACTTTCCCAGTAAACAAATGTTAAATAAAATTTGTGGTTTTCTAGCAAATCAGTGAGAACTGAATTCACTAAATAATGATAGCCATTTAAGTTTCAGTCTTCATATCTTTCAGGAAACACATGGTAACACAACATTCTATTCTAGCAATGTTCTAAGATTATACAAGCAATGTTTAAAATGTGTCCCCAGTTTTGGGCCTTAGTCCCCCCTCCCCAGTAAATGTTGGCTTTTTACTGATTCTTGGGCTGCGCAGTTCTTTAGGGAAAGAGAAGCTTAGTGCTGCTTATGCCAAATCAGTTTGCATTGTTGGTAGCACAACAGCTAGTATACTTGCTCTTGCTGCAGAAGGCTGTGGGTTCTACTCCCACAATATGTAAATGGATTGCTGATACTGTACTGTGTTCTTCTTTTAAAGGGTGGATGCTGCAGTACTAAGAATGTCCTCCTTTGGTGGAGATACCTAGTAACTATGAACCTGTTATCTGCTTGCCATCCATTCCCTATTGAAATATTATTAGCTTATTATTTTTTTAATGTAACATAGGCAATTTATTCTTCAAGGGCAACAGGCACTTTACTTGTAGATGAAATCATGAAATATAAAGTTGTTTGCTAGCAGCAGCCTCTTCATTAGTTACAGATCTCTTTATTGTGGAATTATTTAGATGACCTTTACTTCTGCAGAGATTGTGCATATTTACTGATGGGTGTATATCACATAGTCGAAGTATGACAACTTTGAACGTTATATGGTCAAGACCATAGGTTTGAATCTGTCATACTTTGAATGCAAAAAAAAAAAAAAAAAAAAAGAAGAAATAACTTACCTGACATTTGTAAATAGGGGGGCAAGCCCCACTGCACCCCCACACCCTTGCTCTTTAAATATACCAACTCTGTGACCGTACTACAGTGCAGTAAAGGGGAAACAACCCTTTATTTCATTTCCCCTTGTTTTTTCTTTTTACATAGTTGAAGTTTTATAAGTTCGAATATATCGGTTCGAACATATGGTGTTCGAATTTACAAAACATCGACTATGTGATATAGACCCTTTACTGGTACTGGTGGATTGTAGAAGTTTGAGTAGACTTTCATGATGTAAATGTTCTGAAATGGGCAGTTTTGTCATTATTGGTTCATGCATTTTGTTTCATTGCTTACTGTAAAAATGTTCAAAACAAAAACATTTAAAATGCAGTCTAACATGTGTGATATATTATACAAGGAATATAAGTTAATACAGTCAGGAAGGTGTATCAAAGAACATATGTATGTTTCATCTGTCAAGGGCCTATTATTTGAAAACAGCTCAAAGGTAATCTTTATCCGCCACTGGCCAGATGCATTCTCTTTGTATGTGGGTTTCAATGAATGTGAGTTTCAAGGACAGAGAAGTTTTAATGCTAAGTCTATTTTCATTGTGAGACTGAATTGTTTTGTTTAGCAGATGTCTATTAGTGTTTGCTGTAAAATGTAAAATAAAAGTCTAAATGAAATCCAAATAAACATAGTAGAAGTAAATCAGTATGCACATTACAGTGTTTATGGTAAATGGGGCGAAATAGCCAAGTAATAGAACACTGGAATGGCTGCAGAGGGACTCTGGGGCCATATTTTCTTTCTTCAGTTTGCATTTGAAACTTGGTATCCTACAATTCCACTGGGTAATTATGTATGCAAATTTATGTGAATCAGCACACCAATTTGTACCTATTTGTCATGGGCCTTTGTCTAGATTTTTGAAGTTTCCAGGTTGAGAGGCATGGATAAGTGTCACTATGAGCACATTGCACAAAAAGATAGAATAAATAGAGTCATTGTTTTTGGAAGTGGTTAACATGAATTAGATTTATGTTAAAAGGAAATTGCATATTAGGAGAAAACTTTGCCATTATATCATATAAAGAAACTCATTAAAATGTTGGGTCTGAACTAATGTCTTCCCCTGTAATAGGGTACAGTATTTTCTTCCAAAAGATGCACTTGGATTAAGTAAATGTAGTAAAAGAGAATGTGCAATGGTGACTATATGTGTGTGTGTGTGTGTGTGTGTGTGTGTGTGTGTGTGTGTGTGTGTGTGTGTGTGTGTGTGTGTGTGTGTGTGTGTGTGTGTGTGTGTGTGTGTGTGTGTGTGTGTGTGTGTCTCAGCAAGCAGTAGCTAGGGTGTGGAGACAGCAACTACCCTGGTCATAACCTGTTAGGGGGCAGAGCTGGCACTGTAGTAGAGGTTCCAGTTAGCCTTACACATCAGTGGTGCTGAATGCATGGGTACTGATATCAACATGAATACCAATCAATGGGATGGGGGTTAGCATAGCACCTCAAAGACACAAGTATAAGGTTTGTTTCTCACCTTCAAAAGGGAAACTGGCTAGGCTTAACATGCCCCAAAAAGGCAACTAGCCTAGTACTTGCCTATGAATCTATAATCATCATTTAAGGCTGCGATTAACATCATGACTCTTTAAATGATTTAAAACTGTTTGCACATTAGCAACTGTGGCAAGGACCTAGTACAGCACTTTATTATAGTTTCTGTAGGCAAAATAGAAAAGGGCAACATAGTAGCTCTTTGCCTAGAGCTGAATGCATACTAAGAGGGCTGTTTTTTTTTCCTTCTTGCTTCTCCACTTTAGTTATGTGAATGTGCCAATGCCCAGTGCATCAATTGTCCCAGCTATCTCTATTGAGATCTAGATCTACATCTAGATCTAAATAGGATGGCGCAGTGGTGCAGCAGTAGCATTGTCGCCTCACAGCAAGAGGTTCTCTGGTTAGATTCTCAGCTGGAGTGCCTTCTGTGTAGAGTCTGCATGTCCTCCCTGCATTGTGTGGGTTTCCTCCGGGTGCTCCGGTTTCCACCCACATTTCAAAGACATGAGTCTGGAGCATTTCTCCCCAGTCCTCCACTGAAAATTGTCTTTGTTCCAAGTCAGACTTTCCTGGTCAACAAATGTTAAATAAAAAAATAAATCTAGCTCTACATATATTTTGTCACTAAGTCTTATTTTAATTATTTTTCATCTGGAGATAAAATACTATCTGATATGGGTGTGAATGCTTATGATTGTAAGTGCATAGATTTTAAGTCATGGCTTGCAGAAAAAAAATTCTAATTAATGATGAAAACGTGAAAGCCACACAAAACATTTTCACTTTTTTGACTTAATTTCAGAAAAATTGTCTGCAAAGAGGATATCAGTGTGGGATGTGTGAGTGAGGAATCTCATGCTTATTGTTAAAAGAAATATATATATATATATATATATATATATATATATATATATATATATATATATATATATACATACACACACACACACACACACACACACACACACACACATATATATATATATATATATATATATATATATATATATATACACACATACACACATATATATATATATATATATATATATATATATATATATAATACTATGAAGATAACCACATGTGGCTGAGAGTAAGGGATGCTCAGGGGGAAGTAAACAGCATGACAAAAGCAGACATTTCCCATAGAAAGTAGGCTATAACAACACTTGAGTTGGGCATCCATTGATGGGTTGAAGCTTGAAGTGCTGCATTTGAGTATTTACAACATGCTCATGTCAGAATTATATAGAATAACTGAAAACACTTGCAGACTTGCAAGAGAGGCTAAAATGTCTTCATTAAATCAAAGCATCAAAATCAGAGGAATTGTGGTCTTTTATCCAGCTAAAATATAGATGCAGGAAGTCCGGGACATTAAAAGAATAAGAGCATTTTTGAGTCAATGAGCAGTCTGAAAAAAAAAAAAAAAAAGCATAGATGCTATTTTAGGCATTCAAAGTCAGCTTTTTTATTTGCAGCAATATGCATAGCTGGGTGAGGTGTCTTTGTAATCCTCTTTTGAACAACATGATTATTTTACTGGCTTTCACCAGGAGAATGTAATGGGTATGAAATATAAACTTTGCTAATGGAGGCCCAGGCCCTGGACTACATTAATATTTAAAGAAAAAAGTACAGAAGCAAGCAAAGACTGTTGCAATATACTAGATTGGAGTATACCAGTTTTTGAGACAAAATGTTCAGTATTCACTTGAGTGGTTATGTTGGTAGTTACAAAATCTTAACTGAGTGCCTTCAGCAAAGGCAACATTTTTTTAATTTTGCTAAACGAAAATAATGATTCATTGCTTCAGTGCCATATCCCATATCTTTAAATAAGGATCTATTCAGAAAACCTCTTCCATATTAGTAACGATGAAATATGAGATGTGATAAATGGCTGTAAGGGTGTTGTATCAATGATAGAAATCATGCTATGACAATAAGAAAGCTGAATTTGTTGACGGGCTCCAGTAACTGCTTGTGTATGACTGTCTCTGCTTTTTAAAATTCAGCCCAAAAAGCTATGTCTGTCAAAAAGATCCTGCTTCAGGCTTCAATGGATGTAATAACTAGCTCCACTTATTTACATTCAAGCCTATCCCAAGCTCAGCTTGGGATTTTATACAGGGACAACAATACATAATAGGTCTGAAGTATCAAGGTTGCTGAGTAAATGTAAACTTGGGCAGTGATATTATAAATACAGATTTTAGAGGAGATGATATGATACCTGTACTTGTAATATGTAACCTATGGATGATGTGAGAAAAGGGGTTTGAGATCATAACAGACAACATTTTAAGAAATGAAGAATGAAGTGTGCTCAGTAAAGAGCAATGGACATGGTTCTTAGTTTGTACCCAGAATTTAGTAACAGACACTTAGCATTCCTTATTATATTAGTGCAGCCTTATATTTATTTATTTATTTATTTATTTATTTAACTGACATTTGTTAAAATATGTCAAACAAATAAATAAATATATGGTACTTAGATTGTTCCCAAAATTTATTAACAGACACTTAGCATTCTTTATCATATTTAGTGTGGCCTTAAAGGTGCTTAGTTTATTCCCAAAATTTATTAACAGACTCTTAGCATTCCTTATCATATTTAGTGCAGTCTTATATGGTTCTCAGTTTGTACCCAAATTTTTTTTAATAGATATCATATTTAGCTCAGCCTTATATGGTGCTTAGTTGGCTTCCAAAATGTATTAACAGACACTTAGCATTCCTTATCATATTTAGTGTAGCCTTATATAGTTCTTACTTTGTTGCCAAAATGTATTAACAAACACTTAGCATTCCTTATCATATTCAGCACAGCTTTATATGGTTCATAGCTTGATCCCAAAATTTATTAACAGATACTTAGCATTCCTTATTACATTTAGCTTGCATTCCTTATCATATTTAGTGCAGCTTTCACTCAGTGCTTCCATTCATTCATTTTAAAAAAGAAACATTTTTCTAGCCTTTTCTGTAGCCACTGGTTCTGATTCTGAAAGAAAATTGTAGCATAGCAGAGCATCACCACTAAGAGGGAATCACTGCCATAAACAATCAAGAAACATCCCATTGAGGGGACGTGGCCATGATGCTGGCTGGTTAACAGCACTTTCTCTCAGCTCTGCTATCTGATGTGTATTTCTGACACAACATTTTAAAATCCAAGACCAGTTAACTTATCAAACTTACGGATTAATATTTTTGATAGTTCCTGGAAGGCTATACTGGAATATCATTTCTTTATTTGCTGATTTTTCTGTCAAAATCTTCTCAAAAAGGACACTGATATTTCTTCAAGATGAGTTACTCTGAAGGCAGTGTACAGGATTAGTCTATGAAGAAAGAACTGCAAGCCTTGCTTACCACTAGGAATGATTTCTTCATAAAAAATTGATAAAATGGACAGTAAGCTGGATACTTTCAAAGAAGAGAGCACTAAACAAATGGAACATTTGAAAGAAATGATTTTACGGCACAAATTCCAGATTGCCAGTATGGAAGACTCTCTAAATGACCTGGAAGTCAGAGAAACTGAACAAGAGCTGCATGTGGAGCATCTCTTAAAGCAAAATACCTTTTTACTCAGTAAAGTTGATGATCTAGAGAATTGACAGAAAAAGCAGAGGGAGGTAACATGATAAACTTCCTCACATCTTGGCTGCCTAGTATCTACAAGAGTCCCTCTCTTTTGGCATGGAGAAAGGTCACAGGTCATTGACAATTTCCTCATTTTCTAATGAGGAAAACTCTAATCCAGGATCTATTGTTGTACACCTTCTCTGTTCTGAAGACAAGGAGCTTGTATTAAAAAACAGCATGGGGTAACTCTCTAATTAAATTTAATGACCACATCATAAGGTTTGATATTGATTACTCATCTGCAGTGATTACAAGAAGAACAGAATGTTTGCCATTAATTAAGGAACTAAAAAAAGAAACATCTTAAACTTCATCTTTTGCTCCCTCTAAGACTTCTTTCTAGGGGACACTAAAACCTTTGACACATTGGACTCAGCTGCTTCATATCTAACAAACAACAATATTTTACATCAAACAGAAGAAATGGATTGCCTTACTTCCTCACTTAAGTGTCAACTTGAGAAAAACAACTGGAAAGTATTTGACAAAAAAAAAAAAAAAAAAAAAAAAAGATAAATAACTTTTTACCAAAGTCCTTTTTTCTTACTTGTATTATCTGTTACCCATTCAAACTCACCAAAAAAAAATATACACTTTACTCATAAATCACAAGGAAAAAAGGTAAAATAGTTTTATTCTCTTTTCTTTTAACTTGGGTTCATTTACTTTTGTTAAAACAGTCATCATTTAAATGCAATCTACAAAATATTTAACCTTTAGCACAGTCTATTAAAAGTAATATATAAAGTGTCTTATTAATAATCTTAATTCACAGTAAAACAATTTACTAAACATGGCTGTGCCAATGTACTACATAGCAGTCTCAGAGTTCTTGTGTGTGTAGGTGGGGGTGAGTTTTCAGTTTAAAATGATTAAAATATAGCATTATTGTAAAGTAATTGATATACAGGTTGTAAAATGAATAATGTACTGCACGTAGATATATATATATATATATATATATATATATATATATATATATATATATATATATATATTAAATCTCTATGTAAAATGCTTTTATTTTTTTTAGTTTCATGCTTAAGTATATGATTTATACAGTTAAAGTTTGTTTAAGTGCTTAGTAATGTTATATGTGTGGCCGTTATGTGAAAGGGATTACTCGAGCTGCAATTTTGAAGTGTTCAAAAGTGCTTACCAAAAGTGTGGCAAGACAGGTAGCTTACATCCTTTTAAGTTGGGAATTGCTGATTGAAGGCTCAGTGTCTGCCATTCTAAAAGTGTATTAGTTCTGGTTTAAGCACTTGGGCTTCAGGCCAGTTATTCTACATTAAGAAGGTTTGTGGTCTGCACTCTTGTGGGAGGAGAGGCTGGATTCTGCCCTTCTGAGCTGGGAATTTCTGGTCACAGGTTTATTGTGCCTGCTTATTTGAACTGTTTCTTTCGGAAATTGGTATACCTTGTTGCTGTAGCATAGGACCAGATTCAGGCCTGCTGAATCTAGCTTTACTTGTATAATTTGAGCACTGATCCAGGCCATCTTTTTTTGGAGAAAGTTGCCCTGCACCCTAGTAGCGGGAGTGTGCAGTTAGAACTTGTCTGATTAAAGACTGCTGGAACAGGGCTCAGTTTTGAGCTTTTTTCTGGTTAACTGGGTAACTTGTTTAAATCAGTTTGTTCGTTTTCTATTGTTTTATATATATATATATATATATATATATATATATATATATATATATATATATATATATATAAATTATACTTTAGTCATCTGATTTTACTGTATTTGTGTTTCTTCCTACTTTATTACTAGGGGCATTGACTCCAACTCTGAACTGAGATATATAACAATAAGCATCCTTTTCTGTGCATTTAAAGTGTTTTTTTGATTGTATCTGCTTTATTTTCTGAAAAAAAAAATACTTGTTTCCCACCTTTCTAAGCTAGTATAGTCCAGTTTTCAGGTTAGTGCTGAATTCAGGACTGTGTTACAAATCTCTGTGTTTGCCTATACCTTACATGGATAAAAGGACATTTCTCTGTTCTCCTGTGAAAGAGGGGAGCTTTGAGCAGCCTATCTGTCCCTGGAGGAGTTGTTTCAGACCAGAAATTAGTAGTTTATTGGCCATTTTGAGCTAATTTCTATCTCTTTCATTTCTCTGCTATAAAAACCACATTTGCAAGGTTTTGCACATCGGGCAGCGCTGTTTAGCTAGGGTATAACTATTCCAGGCTCCACAAAGTGTACTCTTCAATTTTTCCCTTGGAACTAGACAAACTTTCAACTTAAGCACTCAAGCCATTCATTTCTCAGCCTGGCACTTGCTCAAAACTCATAGCAAGCACTTATAAACCCCATAAGGTCCCATAACCATACCAGAAGAATGTAGAGCCCCTGAAATCACAGACACTCCGGTTAAAACAGCCATCTCCAAAGCCAGAAACACAGCATCAATGGGAATGGACGGTGCCTAAGGCTGCATCATTCACAAGCTCAAAGGCGAACTAACCCCTCACCTATACACACTGTTCAAGCTCAGCCTCTCCACAGGCTACGTACCCATAGAGTGGCATTACACTCCACAAAGGTGAAGCCACAACAGACCCCGGGAACTATAAGCCTGACTAGCTTGGTCTGCAAGGCTATGGAGCGCATCATCATGGAACTCATTAACAGAGACATTGGGGAACCTCCAAACACTGGACCCTACCCAGTTTGGCTTTGTTAAGGGCAGATCATGCCTCCTAAACCTGGTGGACTTCTTTGAGACAGTTACCAAGGCTATAGACAAGGGAAAGCTGGTACACACAGCCTACCTAGACCTCGCAAAGGCCTTTGACACCATTCCCCATTCTGGTATTATAGTATAGTATAGTATTGTATAGTATAGTATTTTATATACATGTTTTTATATATTACCATTTTCATATATTTTATTAACCAATTGATAGTATTGTTAGTTTTATATATACATATATTGATTTATTAGATCATATTATACAGTATTATACCATATATAGACTTGCACTATGCACTTTAATATATATTATATTAAGATGTAAACAATATGTGGTTTTATTTGATGAAGGTTCCATGATTCTGAAATACTGGAAGATGAGTTAGATAATACAGTTTAGAAAGTTTTTATGTGATTAGTTTATGTATGTTAAGGTAGTGTTATGTTTTTTATGAAATATATTTATACAGATGTACGCAACATTCTGATTTGATTTAGGATATATATGTATATAATTCTGTATTTGAATGAATCTATTTACAAAAATGAATACATAGCCCTTTAACTGAAATAAGAGGTTGTCTTAAGTTAAGCCATTAAATGGTTCTCTAATTAATTAATTATACTAATTGAATACAATGCTTGACTATATAAACTGAAATAACAGAGCTTGTAACAGAATCTGATGAAGCGTACTACAGCTACGCGAAAGCGCTTATTCTTTGTGGTTTTATGTATGGAATAAAGAGGAATTTTCATATTATTTCATCTCACTTGAACTGGTTTCATCATTTGACTGTGTGAGTACTTTCAGTGACTTCAGTGCCTTCTCCGTTTGGATGCACTTGTGTTTGTTCTACTAACATTCTGGTATTATAGACAAGCTCACCAGCCTGAACATAAACCCCTATGTCACAAGATGGGTTGCCAATTGGCTCACAGACAGAACCCACATGGTGAGAGTTGCAGGAGCTAGGTCTGACTCTAAACCGGTTACAAGTGGAGTTCCCCAGGGGTCAGTTTTAGTGACTGCAATTTAATTTAAGTTTATTAAGTGAGTATTTAAGTGGCGGTATTTTATTGTAAGTAGACTGTTTTTCTGTACATGTCACTTCATTAGATAATTACTAGTAATAATTGTTGGGTCTATATTACATTGTTGACAGCTGAAAATGTCGACTCTGACTTGTTCAACACCAAAATATCGAACTACAAAATTAGTGAATGGCCAAATCAACGATTTCTTTCCAACAGAAATAAATCAGTTGGCCAAACACCAACGGCACACATAAACAAATATATTTAAGTGGGGGCCTTCACCCCCCACACCCCCCAATGTGGGGGGCTGTGCCTTCCACACCCCCCTAACTAAATATTCTAACTCCGAGATCGCACTACACTCAGGGAAAGGGCAGGTGTTATACAATTGCCAACCGATTTCTTTCCATTGGAAAGAAATCGGTGATTTGGCCGTTTGCTAATTTTGTAGTTCGACATTTTGATGTCAAACAAGTCAGAGTCGACATTTTCAGCTGTCAAAAATATAATATAGACCCATAATTGTTTACCTTTTGTTACAATATAATGTTATTAGATAGTCAGACCTGGAGATGGGTTGAAAAGGGCTTTAGAGCATATACTTGGATGGCTTGGCAATTCAAGTGTAGGGGTTCCTTTTTCCCTATAGATTGTACTTGTGTTTTTTAGTGCAACATTTAATGTTTTAGCTTTGTTTTCTTTTCGGGGGGGTGCCTAAGTACATTAATAATATTGTTATAGCTCAAGTAGTTAAATCATTCTATCCACACTGATATATGTTTCTTACTTTCCTCTCTATATATACCTGAAAATTCTGGAAATCAAGATTTAGTTATGAAATGCATCTCCATTAATGTAAATGGTTTAAATAATATTTGTAAAAAAGAAGTTTGATTAAATACTTAAAATTTTTAAATCCACATCTTATATTTTTACAGGAGACACACCTTTTACAAACAGACTTATACAAATTTAGTATTTGTAATTATACAATTCTGACAAGTTCACATCATAAAAAAAGACAAGAAGAGTAATGATTTTATGGAAGAACTCAGCCATAATGCCTAAAGTTATAAATACTTTTCAAGACAGCTCAGGGATGCTTTGTTTGGTTACTTGAGAACTGAATGGGAAAATATATACCTCGGTGAATCATTACTGGATTCCTGGACTAGGAGTCAAGGTAGTTAAATAACAGATAGAAGACATCATACAATGCTCAAAAGGAAACATAATACTAGCTGGAGATTTTAATTGTAAGATGTACGATACTAACACTAGCACTATAAACACACATAGGAAAACACCTACTTCAAAGCATACCTCTCAACTGTCCCTGACTCACATTTTAGCTCTGTCCCTCTTAATCCCACCTAAAACATTTGACTTTTTAGAGGAAAGGTGGTGAATTGCATGTAATGAACAATGGCAATGATTAAAAAAGTTATAAACTTCTTTACTTCAGAAAAGGTATATCCATCCATAAGCTCTGATTTTGTCAAAGTCTTAAATTAATAGCACTAATATTTTAAAATCTCCCCTGATTGACTCTGATTTTCTCTGCAGTTGTCCCTGATTCTGTTGAAATTTATCCCTGATTTGTTCAGAGCTATGCTTCAAAGGTATTGACTGAATTCACTGACATGTTTAATCTAGTCAACATAAATGAATATGCCGGCCAGATTTACTATTTTATGCATTTTATTCACATAGACATGGTTCTCATTCAAGAATTGTTAAAGTCTACATATCAAGAGATTTAAATATAAAGCTTGACAAATTTAAGGTAATTCAATTGCCCTTTCAGACCACAATGCACTTACATTTGACTTAGATGTAGATGCAAGACAAAGGGTTCCTATTACTAGAATACCATCTTACATAACAAATTTAATAGATTTTAAGGAATTTTATCTCATGGAAAAATATTCCTTTCTTGAGTCAAACCTAAATGGAGTCACCTCAGAGATATATGTATGGAACTCACTGAAGTCTTGTTTTTATGGAAAAGGTTTAATCTAGTACATTAATAAGAGGAATAAATGGAATAAAGATTTTTCAGAGTTACTAACAAGTATTGATGGGTTAAAACTTAACATTCAAAAAAGGGATGAAGTATCAAACTAAGGAACTGGAAGTTAAAAATAAAAAATATTTAGAAATATTACATCACAAATCTATGACTGACTTAGAGAATATTAGATTTGTTTCTTATACAATGACTCCAAGAAATCAGAAAAGAATAGCCAATAGGACTAAAAAGATAACAAAATCACATCAGATAAAGGAAGTAAATATACTAGGTACTAAGAAGAAAGTGTCACATTTAGAGGGAATATTAGAAGCATTTAAAATACATTACCATACTATTAACTCTCAAAGTGTTAAACTAGAACTGCAACATATAAGTGCTCTTCTTCAAACAAATATACAAAATTAAGTTTCAGGATCAGCACATTTAAGTCAACTGATAAACAAATAACAAAGTCTGAACTTCAGTCACAAATGTATAAATTAAAGCTTAATAAAGCACCCAAGATATATAATATTATAGAAACAAATCTGTCCAATTGAGCACCCAAATGAGAGAACGAACGCTGAGGAACGATGTAGGTTGACAAAAAAGAAATTTATTAACGCTGTCAATACAAATCTGTGTTTTCGTATATCCCACTTCATCAGATAAAATACACATAATACAAGTACTGTTTAAATAGCATGATGTACATCAATCAACTGATCTCATTGGTTCTGCAACATTTAAAATTTTAAAATGGTAGTAACATTTAAAACATATCAAGACTATAGATATGAATCAATAAAATATACATTGTAATAACCTAAATTCATTTATCAGAACAATTTAAATATATATAACTTTTCCAACAATAAATGAATGAAAAATATAATGTGTAAAAACATATAAATTTTTTTTTTATGTGTACAAATTCTTGTGAATGAAACCTCTGTATCTACGTCTGCCCTCTAGTGGTACTTGTTAAAATACCATGAATAATTATTACTACAATTTAGCTGATCTGAGTTTTAAAACTGGCATAATGGATAACATTTCATTTAAACCGGGATTCCTGTTGGCCTCAAGTGTAATTTGCCAGAACAGTTCCCTATATTCCAGCTTTGTCTCCCACATACCTCCCCTGACTTCCCTGGGAACCATTTCATGAACAAAAAAGGAAAATATGGATAGTGGACAGGACTTCCTATGGCAAAATAGTGCATTTCTAGGGTTCGCCTTATTGATCTCATAATTGTGTTCATAAATCCTAGTCCTGAGTTTCCTTTCAGTTTTCCCTACATAAAATGAATTACAAACCTTGCATGTAGCTAAATAAACTAAACCTGAACTGTTACAATTTGCATGCACCTTGTTTGTGATGTTCCTATTCCTACTGGGAATCTCTAATGAAGGAGCATTCACTATATACGAACACTGAGAACACATTCCACACTTATATGTGTCGTATTTTAAATGGCAACTGATGTTATTTTGTCGACTTCCAAATTCAAACATATTCTTAAAATTCAAATCCCGTCTGTGTGTAAAATATAAGGGCCCTAATACTTTAGGATCTATATTAGAAATTTGGTTGAAATCTACCCCATTCCCTATTCACTATTCTTTTTATAATGTTAGAATCTCCATTATAATCTGGGATATAAGTCTCCCTGGCATCCTTTTCATCTTTTTTATCTTTTTTAGGAATTGGTACCTTAGTATTAGGAAGGTAAACTATATCCTTTCCTAAAATAGGTCCAAACCTACCTTTTCTACCAACAGAAACCTCATTTTCTACCTGACATATAATGTCCTTTGGATAACCCCTCCTTTCAAACATATCACAAACCTTTTTACTATCAGCTATAAATTCTGTATCATTAGATGTCATCCGACTAATCCTAACTAGCTGCCCTTTAATAAGATTTTTCTTCTGAAAGTAAGGATGACCACTGTTTTAATGCAGATAAGAATTAGAAAAGGTTTGTTTCCTGAATATTTTTGAACTAAAACTACCCATTTCCTTAGAAACACTGATATCCAAAAAATTTAATGTATTATAGTCTATATTATATGTGAAATCAAGGAAGTGTGTAGTAGTCCTAATATATTTCAAAAATTCCATGAATTTTTTCTCTGTATCAGTCCATAAAATACATATATCATCCAGGAAACGTTTATATAATATCCAACAACTTTTAAATTCACTGTTCAAGATATATTGATCTTCTCACCAAGAAAATACAATATTGGCAAAAGTAGGAGCACATCCTGCTCCCATTGCTACTCCTTTGATTTGTTTATAAAACTCTTCTTCAAAATACATAAAATTATTGTTTAAAACTATTTCCATTAACATAAGAATATTGTTGAAGCCCTTATTAGAAAATTTTCCATATTTTAACATATATTCTTCCAACCAGTTTAAACCTAATTCATGTGGTATACTACCATATAGATCCACAACGTCCATTGTAATGAACATTAATGAATCATGGCTTAGTTCACATTTTAGAAGTCTTAATAAATCCCATGAATCTTTTAGTACTGTAGACCCCTGGTATGCTAGTTTTTTAAGTTTATCATCCAAAAATTTTGAAATGAAGGATGTTATAGACCCTTTGGAAGAAACTACCAACCTTAAAGGTGGGTCCTTGGAATTTTTGTGGACCTTAGGAATTCCAAATACTGAAGGTACCCTAGGAAATTTGTTATACAAAAACTTATGTGTATCCAAATCTAGAGAACCTTCCAGTAATAAATCATCCAATAACATATGTATTTTTGAGTTAGCTATATTCACTTCATTGACTGATGCTAAACAATATTTGTGGGTATTTTGTAACTCATCTTTCATTTTGGATTCATAAATAATTGTATCCATCAGAACTGTGCCACCCCCTTTATCTGGTTGCATAATTCTGATGGTACGATCTGTTTTTAACACATCCAAATATTGTCTTTCCATAGAAGTTAAATTAGAACTCACTTTATGATTTTGTACCTCCTTTCTGATTTCCCTCTCTAAAATAGTCTCCAAGTTTTTCAATCGGGGGTGTAACGGAGGGTTAAAGGTTCCTTTTCTCTTTAAAACTGAATTTGAAACAGAATTTGAATCTGTGTTTCCGAAAATTAAAGCTAAATTCTTTTTTCTGATAAACAGCTTTAAATCTATAATGTTTTTTACCAAGTCAGTCTTCCTATATGGCACGTACTTGAAACCTTTTGAAAATAAATTAAAATGCTCCAAATCAATAGAAATATGACTGTAATTGAAAATATTGTATCCCTGGTAGGTGTAAACATTGTCAACCACAGAAATGTAATCTTCTCCACCATTAATGGTGGTCTCTATTTCATTTTCTATCAATGTTGAGGGTAATTGTAGTTGTAAAATGTCCTGGGCTTGTTTCATATTCAGTCCAACCTCCTTGGGAGGGGAGGGTAATCTAAAGGGTAATCTAAAGGGAATTTCCCCTGTCTTTCTGGTTGTTCCACCTGTTGTTCAGCATCAACATCCCTGTATCTGTCCCCTTCCATAACATTCATGTCTCTTAAATTATCATTTTCTTTAATAGAAAACTTTTTAAATGGTTTAGGGGGTGGGTAGGCAAAACCTTCTTTATATTCCCTTAAATCCCTTTGTATTTTACCATGTTTTCTATTCATGTTAATAGTACATTTCCTATCTATTTGTATAAAGATTTCATGATATTTAGCTTTCTCCTCTTCTACTGTAATCAGTAAATCATTCAAAATATTATCATTCAGCTTTTCCATTTCCTTCAATAAAAAAGTCTTTTCTTTTTCATTCTCTTCCTTAATAGATCTAACTACTTCTAATCCACATTTATCAAATATTTTAATGAGATTAGCATGAAAATCAGAACCAGGTTGAACCCTATTGGGAAACTTCCAGATTCTCAGTCCCTTAGGTACAATTTTATGTTGTAGGCATTCATTAAAATAAACATTGTCACATTCAAAACTCTTATATTTATCCATCAAAACATACAAACGGTCCAGATGTTCTTTATAAGTAAGAACATTGTGAGTACTACGTTCAGGTGGAACATGATTAACAAGATCATACTTTCTGTCTATAATATCTTTAAAATGTAACAAATTTGGTCCAACAGCATTTAAATAGTCACCTTGTGTAGCATTGTTGTCGTCACTTGAATTCAAACATTGTAAAGTCCTACCAGGTCGGTTCGACGTTTCACTAGCTTTGTTGTTAAAAATACTAGGAAATCCCATACACTCCATGCTAACGTTAGGTAGAGGTAAAGGTGGACCTTGTAAATCCTGTGAATTGTTTTCCAACCTAGAAGGCATCATGCTATTCCGTCTCGTAAGCATTTCCTGGTTGCCAGGAACACCTGATAACACCGCTGCAAATGATTGGCAAACTGGTGTAAGCAGCTCAACAAGCTGTGAGAGCTGACCGATCATCTTACGTAGTTCTCCTCTTCCACTTCTGGGCAAGTCGTCCTCTGCCTCGTCTCCTGGATGCTCAGCCATTCTCTAAAAAAACAATAAACCACAATATGGATGCAAAAAACCAAAGAAACAAATCTGTCCAATTGAGCATCCAAATGAGAGAATGAATGCTGAGGAACGATGTAGGTTGACAAAAAAGAAATTTATTAACGCTGTCAATACAAATCTGCATTTTTGTATATCCCACTTCATCAGATAAAATACACATAATACAAGTACTCCAAATTGCATATGCTTCTGGTATCTGTGTGGCAAAATGGTCCAGATAGCAACCAGCTATATCAAAACGTCAGGAAAGTCAAAACTCTGTTCAGAGGCATAAAATTAATTCCTTTAATCACAGAAAGTAAGCGCTTTCGCCCGGAGGCTTCTTCAGACTTATACATAAACCATTTCCTTCTCAACATTTAAATAGTTCTCCATGTGATTTCATTGGTTAATACATTACTTGAATTTGTCACAATATAATTGATTAAATACATTAAAAACTCTAAAATTCTAGGCAAAACATGAACTACTTGATAAAACCTGTCAGTAAAAAATGTGTCAGTACTAAAAACACACATACTTTCCTTACCTATTACGTATAGAGTAATAAATAAAGTATGGTTTTGTGTCATACAAAAAATTCATGTTAATCCGAGGGGGGGAGATGTCATCAACTTCACCTTAGAATGTGAACTAAAATGGATAATTAGGTGTAAAGCTGACCATGCACCTGGATTAAATGACAAAACACAAATTAAGCCCGTTCTGAGAAACAGGAAACTCAAAAGGAAGATATAGACTGGGTCCCTTTTGTATACTATGAGGTACATGTGATTTTAATTCATGCAGTTATTATATTAGAAATTTAGCTAATGTTTACAGTTTTGCAATACACTTATGTATAAATAATTTCTATACGTAATAGGTAAGGAAAGTATGTGTGTTTTTAGTACTGACACATTTTTTACTGACAGGTTTTATCAAGTAGTTCATGTTTTGCCTAGAATTTTAGAGTTTTTAATGTATTTAATCAATTATATTGTGACAAATTCAAGTAATGTATTAACCAATGAAATCACATGGAGAACTATTTAAATGTTGAGAAGGAAATGGTTTATGTATAAGTCTGAAGAAGCCTCCGGGCGAAAGCGCTTACTTTCTGTGATTAAAGGAATTATTTTTACGCCTCTGAACAGAGTTTTGACTTTCCTGACGTTTTGATATAGCTGGTTGCTATCTGGACCATTTTGCCACACAGATACCAGAAGCATATGCAATTTGGTGTGATTTTCAGTGTTTTATCGCTGGTTCTGTGTTCCGGTGGCTGGGTGTGTATCTGTTGGATCATATAATACAAGTACTGTTTAAATAGCATGATGTACATCAATCAACTGATCTCATTGGTTCTGCAACATTTAAAATTTTAAAATGGCAGTAAAATTTAAAACATATCAAGAATATAGATATGAATCAATAAAATATACATTGTAATAACCTAAATTCATCTATCAGAACAATGTAAATATATATAACATTTCCAATAATAAATGAATGAAAAATATAATGTGTAAAAACATATAAAATAATTTTTTATGTGTACAAATTCTTGTGAATGAAAACTCTTTATCTACGTCTGCCCTCTAGTGGTACTTGTTAAAATACCATGAATAATTATTACTACAATTTAGCTGATCTGTGTTTTAAAACTGGCATAATGGATAACATTTCATTTAAACCGGGATTCCTGTTGGCCTTAAGTGTAATTTGCCAGAACAGTTCCCTACCTCCTTCTTGGAAGTATACAGTAATATCATCTATCTGAAATCTGCAATGCAAATTGTGGCCTGCTACAGCTCACCCACCATGACCCAGGACCACCACTCCTCTTTTCTGGAGACACTGGAAAACATGAAGGTCCTACCGAACACCCTGATATTGGGCGATTTCAATTACCCTACCATTAACTGGGAAAAACTACTTGAGTACAAACTCCCAGGCTCAGCGTTTCCTGGAATTTATCAACTAAAATGCCCTGGCCCCTGGATCAGCTGGTAAACTCACCTACCAGAGGCCACAACATATTGGACCTGGTCATCACCAGCATGGGTGACAGGTGTTCCGCATCGGAGGTCAACCCGTCACTGGTTAGATCAGACCATAAACTAATCACTCTGGATGTCCACACCCCACCACCACCCCCAACCAAGGAAACCGCAGTGAAAAACTTTTCTAAAGCAAATTTCACCTTACTTAAGGCATAGGTGGTAAGTTTCACAGCCCCCACAAGCTAAAGGATAACACTGCCCAAGATGCACAATCCCTTACAATTGCACTCTATGAGCACCTACAAGGATGCATGGATCGTGCCATCCCTAGCAAAACCAAGACTCACTCCCCTAAGAGAAGGAAACCAGTCTGATGGACCCCTGCCATAAACAGGTTATACAACAAAAGGAGGAAACTAGTTCAGAAAAAAAGCAAATCCCAAGAAGGTAAGACATCCCTGATCAGTATCAGTAAGAAACTAAGGTCCCTCATAAAATCATCCAAGGCTAACTTCGAAAGAAAAATAGCCAAGGATTCAAAAGACAACCACAAAGCCTTCTTTAGCTATGTCAAGAATCTAAGTGGCAACTCGCAGATATGCTCTGATCTAGTGCAAAATAGCACAAAATATACTGAACCTACTGATATTGCCAACATCTTGGTAGATAGATTCAGTGCAAACTTCACCTCCCTCTCACCTTCAAAAGGGCCCACAACAATACCGGAAAAGTGTAGTGTCCCAGAAATCACAGAAGTACAGGTGAAAACAGCCCTTTCAAAAGCCAAAAACACAGCATCACTGGGGCCAGATGGTGTCCCAGGCTGCGTCTTGCACGAACTACAGAACGAACTAACCCCCCACCTAAACACGCTGTTTAACCTCAGCCTCTCCACGGGCTACGTGCCCATAGAATGGCACACAGCAATGGTTATTCTGCTCCACAAAGGAGGGGCCACAACTGACCCTGGTAACTATCGACCCATAAGCCTGACTAGCCTGGTCTGCAAGGCTATGGAGCGCATCATCATGGAACTCATTAACAAAGACATTGGGAACCTCCAAGCACTTGACCCGACCCAGTTCGGCTTTGTTAAGGGCAGGTCATGCCTACTAAACCTGACTGACTTCTCTGAGACACTCACCAAGGCCATAGATGAGGAAAAGGTGGTTCACACAGCCTACCTTGATCTCACCAAGGCATTTGACACCATTCCTCACTCGGGTATTATAGAAAAACACACCAGCCTGAACATAAACCCCTATATCACAAAATGGGTTGCCAACTGGTTTACAGACAGGACTCACATGGTAAGAAAAGCGGACTCCAGGTCCGACTCTAAACCAGTCACAAATGGTGTCCCAAAAGGCTCAGTCCTGGGACCCCTACTGTTCGGCATATACTTCTCAGAAGTACAGGCAAACACAGGACAACTATGGCTAACCAAGTTCACCGATGACTACAAACTGGGAGCCATAATTGACTGTCCGGCTGACATGGTCATCCTTCAAAAAGCCTTACTGAGAAAGGCACCTGGTGTCAAAGTCATGGCCTCAAACTAAATGCCAAAAAATGCATAGTCATCCCATTTGAGAAAAACAATACACCCATGAATTACCACATAGGTGGCAGCCTTCTTAATACAGAAGAGATAATAAGAGATCTGGCAACCCAGGTAGATAATAATCTCTCCTTTGACAATCATATTGCCAAAGTAGCTAGGAAATCCTTCTATGTGGCCCATCTAATTACTAAAGGGTTTGCATCTAGAAATAAAGAGGTTATAGTGCCCTTCTACTCATCACTTATCAGACCCATCATAGAGTACAATGCCTCATTTGGGATGTACCTCACAAGACACTTCCAACAGCTGGAAAGACCACAAAAGCACATCACCAAGAGGATTACTGGCCTCAAACATATGTCCTATGCAGCCCGACTGAAAAAACTCCGGCTGTACTCAGTGGCATATCACTTACTCAGAGGTGATCTCTGCCTGACTTACAAAGCCATGTCCAGCTCAGAATTGATGGACATGCTCCACCTAAAGAAATCCAAATCACTGTGAGCCACATGTTCTAGTGAGCTAAACCTCACCACAACAATAAATAGAACATGCTGGAAGGATATATTCCTATCACAGAGACTCCCCATGCTTTGGAACAGAGCCCCTTACTAACACTCTTCAAGAGAAAGCTTGACTAGTGGATGGGCAACAGAAAATACACCCCTGGGATCACCTCATTGGCTCTGCTTGACAGAGGCTCAGTTAATTAATCAATGGGGTGGCAAAAGCTGACAGTCTGGCTAGGCTTATAAATGCCCTCAGGCAGATAGCCTAGTACCTACTTATGAACCTATGAAAGAAGTGCTCCTGAATACTCCTCTTTTAGACCAATATCTCTTTTGAATAATGATGATTACAAACTGTTCATGATAATTCAGGCATGCAGATAGAATTAAACAGCTGCTTCTTTTATTAATAGATGAAGATCAAACAAGTTTTATTAAGAACAGAAACACTTATGACAACATTGAAATAATACTTTCTCTAATTGATTATGTAAATCTTACAAAAAGGAGCATGACCCTAGTCAGTCTAGACACAAACAATGCCTTTGATTCAGTTGACTAAAACTATTTAATACTAACTTTAGAAAAATATGGCTTAATTCTTAAGTTTATTCAGTTAATTAAATCACTTTTTGCGAAATCTACAGCATATGTCAAGATTGGCTCATGTCTCTCTACATCTATATCAACTGCTAGAGGCACAAAACAAGAATGCCCTTTAGCTCCTCTGTTGTTTGCTTTAGTTATATAGCATTTTGAATACTATAGTAGAAAGAGTGCAAGCATTAAAAGTTTACAGATTGGGAATAACATAGAAATGAAGGTTCAGCTCTTTGGTGATGACATCATACTTACTCTAAATGACAATGTTAGCTCATTAGATGCTTTATTGAAGTCAATTGACCACTTTCAGTCTGTCTCTAGACTTAAATTCAATGAAAACAAAACAAAATTGTTGTTATTGAACTCTGACAAATGAATTTGAATAAGAAATTCTCTCAATCTCTTGTTTCTGATAATAAAATTAAATATTTAGGGGGTTTTATTAACTAAAGATACAAGTGAGACACTATTTCTTAACTATAATATTTTAAATCATATAAAATGTCTCGTTTAAAAATGGAATAAGTTATTCTTTACAATGGAAGAGAGATTACACATAATTAAAATGATTATCTTTCCAAAATTATTATATTTTTTCCAAGCATTTTCTATTCCCCCTTCTAAACAATATAAAAACAGTGTAACAAGATGATGTTAAACTTTCTGTGGTTTAATAGTACACCCAGAATAGCTGTTAATCATCACTTGAATGACTGGGAAGCAAGGGGTATAAATCTACCTCATATAAATATTTATGCTTTATCATCTGCCACAAAGACCTCATCCTTGTGGTTGAACACCTCTTATACAGCCAGATGGAAACAAATCCATGAAAACATTTGGTTGCAATCAAGCCACTCAGTGTCACAGCAATATACAGATTTGATATCCAATAATTTATTCAGGATAGTGAGAGATTGCACAACCTTCAATAAAAAGAAATATATAAGCTCTAAATTTGTAGCTGAAACATTAAAATTATTCAAAAATTATCTAAACAAGAATCAAGATATTACGGCATGGACTTTTTTGTTATATCTCATTGCCTGTACTAAGGATTGTATCTATAAATTTTCTCAAGGAAATTAAATTAATATTCTGGGATCAGCTGTTACATACTGGTAAACTTTTAACAATGGAACAAGTTATGCATAAATTTGATCTAGATAGTAGCATGTGGTTACCAATACAGTATCTAAGGCAATATATTATAAATAAATTAAAATGAATGCGTCTAGCTATTAGAGAAAATGTCCCTAAATTTATTGAATATATTGTTTATTTAACAAATCTTGCTGTTTAGGAAAAAGGCTGCTTATCTAAAATTTATAAAATAGTTAAAAGCACGAAGGCATATTATAAAGATAATTTTTGGGATTATTACAAACATTAATAATAGAGCTCCTGATGAAAATGAAAAAAAAAATGGATACTTGTTTCTCCTAGGTGTACATCCTTGCCAATCCAATAGAAGTTATTTGTATGGAAATGTCTTCATAAGTCTTTTTTAACACCTCATAGGTTAGGATTAAGGTTTAAACAAGAAATGGATTGTTGGAGATATAAAGCAAAATTGAAGGCAGACTAGCAACACAAGTATTTTGGGACAAAGTGAACTGCATTATACAGTTTTTAATGATAAGTTTCAGTTGTCTAAATATTTAATTCTGTTTAAAGCTCCTATTCCACAATGTGTACCCAGAGCAAAATATTCACTTCTTTGAAATGTTGTAGTTATTGCACGTAAGACCATTTCAACTGACTGGAAGAGTGAAACATCTCCAGCTTTTAAGGATTTCAGAAGTATTGTGTTAACTGTATCTCAGATGGAGTTAAAAACTATCAGGAAAAGATCAGAAAGGATTACATCTTATTATATATCATGGCTAAAAGTGGTAGAAATATTGGACAAGAATGACTGATCTACTGTATGGTTTCATATTATACTAAAAAGACATCTTTTTATCTGTTTTGTTTTTACTCTTTGTTTTCTTCATCTTAGGCACCTATGTAAATAGTTTGTATTGCTGGTTTGTTATTTATTCTTATATTGTTATATGTGTTGTTAACCAATAAGATAGGTTTAATTTCCTATGTAACAATAATTCAGATTCTTGTTTTATGAAAATTCAATAAAATCTTTTCAGTAAAGAAACATCCTATTAAATGCACATGAAGAATGAAGGAGACACAGTATCTCCACAATGAAGTTTAGCATCCCAAGCTCTGCCACTTCGTGTCTGAACTTGACTAATTTTATTAGCATTGTACAGTAATAAATCACGGGTTCCTATTACGTGATCACAGATGCATTCTGTCGAATGTGTCTTGATCGAATATAAAAGAACGAAAAGGCAAAATAGAGAAGTGGCTTTTAAGTGAATTCTTTCCCTGGGAAAGAATTTGCTTGGCCGCTTCTGCTACTTTGCCATTTTCGGCACTGCAGTGTGATCTCAGCGTTTGGTATATTTAAGTAGGGGGGTGGGGGGCATAAGCCCCCCACTTTATGTAATGTTTTAAAGTTTTTTTTTTTTTTGTTTTTTTGGAAAAAAAATCTCTGTTCTGAGGTTTCGACATTGTAAGCTTTTGCTTACATGGGGTCGATTAATCATCGTTCACTTTTCTAAGCATTCGATGATATAATATAGACTCCAAATCACAATACATGTACAGGGAAATACTGACAGGACATAAGGTGTAAAAGGAGGCTGTCAGTGCCCATAGCTATAGTAGAAATCTGCCATGTATTGGTAGGAAAGACAATTTGAATCGACTGCACACAGCTCTAAGTACATGTATCACTAGACACATCCTTGGAAGGGCCAGATAATAAGAGTTTTCCTCTGCTTGTTTTGCTTGACAGGGATTTTATACTGAAGAATTCATTTAGTGTTAAACTGAACATTGTTAAAATAAACCTCTTCCCCCTGGATATTATACTCTCCCCTCTGTTTGATCTTAAAAAAATGGAATGGGCACTTATGCCCTTCATCGGTAGGACTCTAGTTTCCCCAAGAGGGTCATGTGAACTTCTGAACCATCCCTGGATATATGTCTTTATGTAGTGAGCAGTGCGGAAGCTCTGTCTAGAAGACTGGATGTCTAAATGGCTTTAAAATAAGATAGCCATGTTAAGTGGGATGTGGATCACTGACCATTAGCTACTGGATATATTCTTCCAGTTGTTGCCAGTGAGTCTTCTGGAAAATGTGAGATTACAAAAAGAAGTATTAGTATGTTGTTGGTTTTCCACAGAATGACTATCAGAGCAGGACCTCTCCCCCTCAGACATTCAATAAAACATTGATGTCAGAGATCTAAGGTTGATGACTATGCATATATATACCTGCCAAAAAAGTGGCACATTATTTTGGGAACAATGGTCTTCCCAGAAGAAATCAGTGTGGAGTGTGTAGGTGAGGGATGTTTATGTTTTATACAAAACATGGATTTTCCACAAGTGATTGAGATCAAGGGTTATTCAGAGGAAAGTAAATAAACCATGACAAAACTAAGCATTTCCAAATGAAACCTGTTTGAAACAGCTCTTGAAAAGGGCATACTTGGCTGAACTGTGGGTTAGTTTGCTGCAGTTGATTATTCACAACATATACAGTAAGATATGACACGTGTGTGTGTGTGTGTTTGTGTGTGTGTGTGTGTGTGTGTGTGTGTGTGTGTGTGTGTGTGTGTGTGTGTGTGTGTGTGTGTGTGTATGTCTGTGTGCACGTGTGTGTGTGTGTGTGTGTGTGTGTGTGTGTGTGTGTGTGTGTGTGTCTATATGTGTGTGCGTGTGCATGTGTGCTTGTGTGTGTGTGTGTGTGTGTGTGTGTGTGTGTGTGTGTGTGTGTGTGCGTATGTGTGCGTGCGCGTGTGTGTGCGTGTTGATATATATATATATATATATATATATATATATATATATATATATATATATATGGTTTACTATTGTTTGTGAAAATTACATTCTATTGGCTGCAGTGTGCCGAAAAACAGAATGTCGAATGCTCAAACAGTTTTGTACCAGATAGTTGACTCCACTTTTGCGAATGCACAACTGCATTCGTATAAGTGTATATCGACTATCTGCATGGAGATCACGGTACAGTGGGGAGTGGAAATTCATCTACATCCCCACTGTAGTGTGATCTCAAATTTAGAATATATAAGTAGGGGGTGTGTGGGGTGCAGGGGCTTGCCCCCCTGCAAAAACGTGATAGTTGCATAGGAGTTTGATTTACATCAGCTCCTATACAGCTTTTTACTTTCGGTATTACCATTCGTTTATTTGAGAAGAAAATGTTTTTCCATTTGAATAAACAATAGTAAACCTATATATATATATATATATATATATATATATATATATATATATATATATATTTGTGAACTTCTAAATATAAAAATATAAATAAAATGAAAAGTGACTGCAACAACAGATAAACTTTTAAATATTTAAATAAATAAAAATTCACAGACTAAGAACAGATAAAAAGAAGTTATGTCTTACCATAACGTTCCATCTGTGTTGTAGATCCTCATTCATTCATTACTGTTAGGACTTCAGTTCTGTCCTTGGAACCGACACTGCCGTTACCAAGCTTGCACCAGCCAAAAACTCTCAGTTAAGACCTACCCACAATGCCCCTCTCATAGTCTCTTCAGATTGAGTTTGCCCGCCCCTATAGAATAGGAATCATGAAAGAGACAGTAGGAGGCTCTGTCTGAGCAAACACCTTAACTAAGGAAATCCTAAAGTCCAGGCCGAGGGAAGGAGGGCGGGAAGTAATGAATGAATAAAGATCTACAACACAGATAGAATGTTATGATAAGACATAACTTCTTTATCTGATGTTGTAAATCTTTATTCATTCCTTACTGTTCAGACTGAGTCCCCAGCTACTTGAGTCCTAGGTGGCCCTAAGGAAGGACATTCCTGAGCACCATAGAACCAAAAGATGCTCGTCCCCTGGAGGCCAAATCCAATTTGTAATGAGTGATAAAGGTATGAGGTCTTGCTCAAGTGGCTGCTGTGCAGATATCATCCATAGGGGCTTTGGAATGAAAAGCCACTGAAGTAGCCATCGATCTAGTGGAATGAGCTTTTATTCTGGAAGATAAAGACACTTTGTTCTAATGGTAGATGAAGGTAATGGTGTTTCTAAGCGAAGAAGATAAAGTCATTTTGGAGAGAGGCCTATCCAATCTGGGTCCTGCAAAGGCCACAAACAATTGATCCATTTTTCTGAAAGATTTATTTCTGTCTAAGTAAAAACCAAGTTGCCTATGAACATCGAGGGTATGCAAAAGATATTCCCCTCTATTTGTATGATGAGGCAAGAAAACTAACAGGCCAATTGATTGGTTAATGGAAAACCCAGAAATGACCTTGGGCAACAAAGAAGGGTCAGTACATAGGGACACTCTTTCCTTATGAAAAATCAAGTAAGGTCTCTTGACACTCAAGGCCTGCAACTCAGATACTCTTCTCGCTGAGGTAAAGGCTACTAAAAGTAGAGTCTTCCAAGACAAAAATTTCATTTCACATGAATTAAAAGGCTTGAAGGGAGGACTTGTTAACGTCTGAAGCACCAATGTCAAGTCCCAAGGCTCTATAGGTGGCTTGACAGGAGGTTTAACATGTAATACTCCTTTCAAGAAGGTTTTGCACAGTCAGTGTGACATAACAGAAGAATGATCAAATCCATTGTGAAAATTTGCGATAGCTGCTAAATGCACAGTAACTGTTGATGCTGAAGCTCCTGCATGTAATAGGGTAGTCAGGTATTATAGGATCTTCTGAAGCAGCATGGAGAAGGGGTCTATGTTATGATCTTTGGCCCATGTAAAGAACCTAGCCCACTTATTAGAATAAACTTTCCTGGTGGAAGGTTTGTGTGAAGCCAGAAGAATCTCACGAACAGGAGATGAAATATCAGGTAGCCTGGCAATCATCGGAAGGTAAGAAACCAAGCTGTGTGCTTGAGGCTATGGAGATTGGGGTGACTCAATCCCTGAGGATGAGATAGCAGACCTTGGGAATGATCCAGGATCCATGGGCTGTGAATCAGATGAGGCCATAAGAAAGAGAACCAGACTTGACGGGGCCAATAAGGGGCAATGAGGATCACTCTGCTTCTCAACCTTTGAGCTTTCTGGAGAAATTTCAGAATGAGGGGAAATGGGGGAAAGGCATACAGCAGACCCGGGGGCCAATTGTGCATCAGAGCATCCATTGGTGACCCCCCTGAGGTGTTTCAGGGCAAAGTAGCTTCTGCATTTGTTGTTTGGGAGGAAGCAAGCAGGTTGCAGCAAGGCCTGCCCCAATGGTGAAGATCTGGTCCTCTATTATGGGACTGAGGGACCACTCATGAGGCATCAGAGTGTTCCTGTTCAGATTGTCCGCAATAAATTTGAAAATCCAGAGAATGTGCATTGCTATGAGAAAGCGGTTGAAAGCCATCACCCAGTGCCAAATTCTCATGGCCTCCCGAAACAAGGGGTAAGACCTAGTTCTGCCTTGTTTGTTGATGTACCAGATGACTGACATGTTGTCCAATTGAACTGTAATGGTTTTGGAAGGAAGGGGTGTGTGGAACGCTTGCAACACTAAGAGAACTGTCCTCAATTCCAGGACATTTATGTGCAAATTGGCCTTCATGGAAGACCAGGTGCCTTGGACTGTCTTTCCCTGGAAATGACCCCCCCCCCCCCAACAGGGAAGTGTCAGTGGTCAAAGTGGCCCTGGGCTGGGGAAGGCAGAATGGTTGACACCAAAGATTTGATTCTGGCTTCATCCACCAAAGCATTTCTTTCTTGCAAAGGTTTATAAGGCATATCATGTGGTTGAGTGGGTGGGTTAAGATCGACCATTGTGATGAAAGGAGTTACTGTATTATTCTCATGTGCAACCTCACCAGTGGAACTAAGGTAATGGTTGTTGCCATAGATCCCAATAGCTATAGTACAAGGCATTCTGGTACAAAAGTGTGTGGAAGGAGGACTTGAATCTGGCTCCTTATTTTTGAGAGCCTGTGAGGAGGAAGGGAAGCTTGACAAGACGTTGTGTCGAAGATCTCTCCAATGAATTCCAGTGCTCTTGTTGGAGACATTTGAGATTTGTCCATGTTGATTGTGATACCTAAGTGAGGAGCAAGGCCTTGAGTGTAAGAGAGGCTGAGGATGAGAAGATTCCTGGTCATGGCAGTAAGGAGCCAATCATCTAAATATCAAAATACCTGGAATCCTTGTAGTCAGAGATGAGTTACTACGATTGCCATGCATTTGGTGAACACTCTGGGGACTATTGAGAGACCAAAAGGAAGTAACCAGAACTGATAGTGATTGGCTCCCAGCTGGAACTGGAAAATCTCTGCGAGTGTTTGTCCATCTTTCTGTGGTAATACGCATCCTGGAGGTCTATAGAGCACATCCAGTTTTCCTTCCAAAGAAAGTGGGGATGGACTGTACCATGACCATCCAGAATTTTTGAGATTTTATGAATTTGTTTAATAAGCTGAGATCCAGGATTGGTCTCCAGTCCCCTGTATTTTTTGGCACTAAAAAGAACCTCGAGTAAAACCCGGATCCTCTCTGGTCTGGTGGGACTAGCTGGATGACTCTTTTTCTTAGCAGCTTTTCAATTTCTAAGGCTGCTGCCTCCCTCTGACTGGGTGGAACATTGGGGATTCGTTTTACTGGTCTGGGAGTAAGATCTAATGGGATATGATAGCCTCTGGATATTATTCTCTGCACCCACGCATCTATTGTTATAAGTTGCCAGGCCTGTAGGTACATGGATAATTGACCCCCCACTGCTTCCAGAGGAAAGCAATCAGGCCGCTGTTCAGGAACATTGGTAGGGTTGACCAAAGAAGGAATCTTGAGCGCTCTGGTTGCATGGACCCCCGTCTTCCCCAAAAGGGGTGTCTTCCAGATGAGTTGCCCCTTCTGCCCCAGGGGGATTGCTCACCACGAGTGTAATGAAAAGATCCTTGGGACTTCTTGAACCACAATTTTCCTCCCCTCTGGTTCCTGGAATAGGATCTCTGGGGGGGGGGGGTGGAAAAACATATGCCCACAGCAGATAAGGTCTTTCCATCATTCTCACTGTGTGATAGTGTGTTTCTTACTTTGGGACCAAAAAGGGAATATTCGTCAACAGGTGCATTGACAAAGGAAGATTTAAAGGGGTCTGTGAAATCACACAAACACATCCAAGCATGCTGTCTCATGACGATGCCTGATGCGGCTGCTCGAGCTGCCCCCTTGGTGGTGTGAGAAATAAAGCGCATCGAGGAGTTCAAGATATATTCAGTGGTAGCCAGCTGAGAGGCAACAGTGTCACGCACCTCGTCAGGCAGTGCCCCCATCAAAGAGGCAGACATTTCTGATATTAAGTCTCTTTGGAGGCGAGTAAAGTGTGCCAGATAGTTCAGCGATCAAATGGCAAAGGTCACTGAAGCTTAGGCTTGCTTCCCCATTCTGTCCATAGCCCAAGACTCCCTGTTCGGGGGATGAACAGTGGAACTATCTTCTGCCAGTTCCTTTTTTGTGGCCGCTGTCATGACCATGGAATCAACTACTGGCTGCTTGGACCAATTGGGCTGTTCTTTAGGGGTGGATAAAATTTTGTCTGGCCTCCAGGGGACAGGTTCTATGTTGTCCAGGGCCTTCCAGGCACAATGTACAATCAGTTTAACAAGCTCATCTGCAGGTTCGATTACCCGGGAAGTAGATGGCTGAGCACAGAAGGTCTGCAAGAAAACCAATTCCTCCGAAGAAGGTTAGAGGACTTCCCGTCTCTCCTCTGCTTGAGGATCTTGATAATGTCTCCAAATGAGACATCTTCTGGGGGAGACAGTGAGGACAGCTCTCCATCTTCACAATTGGTGTCCTCAGTGATGGATACCTCAGGGGAATCAAGGTGCTTCCTCTTGTGCTGTTTCTTCTGGGGTGGCTCCCCCGTGGGATCTTCTGAGGAGGACTCTGGAGAAGGGGTTCCTTCAAGGGAAGGTCTTGTGGCTCCCATGCTCAGAATCCCAGAGTAGGGTGTTGGGACAGCTGCATGCTAGAGGGAAGTTCTGGTGTTGATGCCAATGGTGCCAACTGTGAGCCTGTTGAGGCAAGAACCCTCTTCATCACCTGGAAAGCAGGCCCGCCTGAAGAGGGATGGGAGCCCTGAACCAAGAAGGACAACCTTGGAACTGGGGTCACATCCTGCCCTGAGGAGCCTGCCTCCAGGTGAGGAGCTCTGAAAGGACAGGTAGCTGCCAGGGGAGCAGTGGCCGTAGATGGCACCAGTGAAAAAATAGGCTCAGAACTAGGAGCCAAAGTGCCGACAGCCCAATCACTGCTCTGAGAGTGCACCAGCTCCAATGGAGCCATAGTGCCAAGAGTAATCATTGCCAACAGGGGAGCCTACACAGTCAGAGCCAAGACAGGATGCACCGGGGTGGCCTTTGCTACCAAGGTTTCCAGGGCCTGGGAAGAGGCCAGAGGAGGATATACAGGTGAGTATGCTGTGAAAGCTTCTGTTCCAAGAGGGAAGGAAGGCCTAGCAGGGGTGTCAATCCCCTATCTGTCAAAAGCTCATCCACAACCCTCACTGCATCTTGTTCTGAAAGACTCCTACTGGATCTGAAGGAAGCTGGCGGAGAGTCAGGTCTCTCAAGAAAATGAGAAAATAAGTAATAAAATAACTGGTTCTGGGAAGGTGTTCGACCTTCAGAAACAATTGGTGTCAGTATTGATGAGGCCATATAAGACATTGGCACCCTGGCCAGGGATGGTGCCGATGCAGGTACGATAGTCGGAGCCTGCGTCAAGACCAAGGTCAACACCGAGGAGGATGGTGCCAAAGCTGGTACAGTGGTGGGAGTCACAATTAAGGGCAGCACTGGGGAGAAGACATGGAGCCTAGTGGCAAAGTTGTCTCACCAAAGATGCAGGAGAAGCTCAGTGTCAAATTGGTTCTGAGGAAGACAGAGATGGAGGAACCCAGTGACTCCATTTCTCTTTATGTTTCTTACTCGTAGGAGGTGGTGAGACCTCTGTCCCAGAAAGAGCTTCTGCGAAGGGAGTTTTAATCATACCATTCAAATCAGCTTGTTCATACACTCAACTAAAGTCCAGTTGCTGAAGGTGGAACAAATATCACATGCAGCATTGATGTGGTCAATGCCCAAACAATAAATGCACAGAGCATGACCGGCTGAGTTGGGCATCTTACGCCTGCACTTATCACACTGTTTAAATCCTAATTTAACTTTTTCAGACATCGTGAAAAATCACACTAATCCTAAGTGACAAGATAAACAACCAGAACAACAGTAAGGTTAGAGAGAAGAGTTTTTATATATATATATATATAAAAACAGATAGAAAAGTGAGAAGTATCAGCAATGGTACTTAGAAATACCACAAGTGGTAGGAAAAGGGCCCTCCAAATGTAGGAGAGAGGGACAGTACCAATGAAGGTATAAAAAAACTACAAAAGGTAGAGGGTAGGATATAGAAAAGGTATGTATGTTTACAGCCAAAAAAATGATATTTAGGGAAAACTGATTAAAAAAGGGTACTGATATAGATAATCACAAAACAAATGCTACACTTAGCTTGAGAGAGAAGGCTTGGCACTTCTCACGAGGAACGTGGCAAATGAGATCTGAAGAGACTATGAGAGGGGCATTATGGATAGGTCTTAGCTGAGGGTTTTTGGCTGGCGTGAGCTTGGTAACGGCTGTGTTGGTTCAAAGGATGGAACCAAAGTCCTAACAGTAAGGAATGAATAAATATTTACAACATCAGATTTAATCTTTCATTCTTTATTTATTTACGCTTTACCAGAAAGGCTCATCCAGACTCTGCTACACTTTGCTGTGAAGGAAAGGTTAGTTTGCTTTTATTTGTTATATTTTGTATTACTTTATTGCCTTTTTCTATTTTGAATACTGTGGTTTGTTTTCTTTACCTTGTGTTTTACTTGCATTCTGCTTTAACTGCATATTAAAACTTCAAAAGAGACCACAGCTCTGTCTCTTCTGATACAGGTAGAATAACACTGTATTTCTAGTTGCCTGTCTCTTATGTTAATCTGACCATATATCTAATTTCCTCTCTGCTTTAACTGGCTTGTGTCAATAATCACAAAATCATCATTTTTTAAATCCCTCCCCTTCAACTATTTAAATTTATTGGCCATCCTACTGTATTCCATAATACCAGAATACAAAAGTGACCAACCCTTTCAATCCATCTTGCTTTTTTAAAAATAGTAACTCTCCACTAAACCTTAATTTTTTAAACAGGTAAAACTTAAGTTACCTACTTTCACATCTAATTTCTCTAGTGCATACTGCAGTGTGCATTTTTTTTATCTTACCTTTAAGCATCCCTGTGACGAGCAATTGCTCGAATACCTGCTGGATAGTACTAGGAAGCCTTAAACTGATACAAGCACTCAACTCTCCTTGTTAATAAGGAGAAATTAATTGTAGGCACTAAACAGCCTATAATTGCAAAGTGCCTTGCTAAGGTAAGGGAAAACAGTTCCTGCACTTTACAAAAAAAAAAAAAAAAAAGCACCAAACCAGGCATGTCCAAGGGTCAGCTTTCGGTGATTTCTCCTGTCCACCTGGTGAATCTGGGCATACTGGGGCAATGCAGCAATTGCCTCATGTACACAGACAATCCTCTCCTCCTACCACCCAACACTACAACCTGTGAGAGATGCACTTACATAGCCAAAATAGAAGCAAAGCTCTCTCCACCCAAGATTGTGCTAGACAGTCAAGAGGAGAAGGTTAACACCCATGCTGCACCTCAAGCAACACATAGCCCTTCTAAACCCACAAAACCAACACCCACATATGCAGAGGCTTTTAACTGTAACCTGCCCAAGCAACAAGGAGCACTGAAGCTGAAACGCAAACAAACACCAATCACAACCAAAGTGTCATGTCACATAGCTCACAACACCAGTGTGCCACCCAACAACAGCCCCTAAGGCAAGACAACGTACCTAACACTTTAGTCATAGGTGACTCTATAGTCTGGCACACTGATGTCCCACTCACCAGGTTGAACAAGGAGAAAATTAAAGTCAGCTGCCTGTCGGGTGCCAGGATCCGCCACATAACGCATGCACTCAAGTCACTCCAGAACAAGTATAAATATGACTCTGTCATTGTCCATGTTGGAGTAAATGACTTGAGACCTACCTCCCTGGACTTCATGAAAAGAGACATGGAAGAGCTCTCAGATCATGTGGCCCAGGCAGGTATGACCCTAGCCCTGAGTAGCATCCTGCCTTCACCCAGAATGATACCACAATATAAGGACAAAATGATTGACTTCAACAATTGGCTAAGCTTCTGGTGTCATTCAAAGGGGATCCAGTATCTGTCTGCCTGGGACGACATGATTGACAGACCATGATGCTTTGCCAGAGATGTTCTGCACCTGTCGCCCCTGGGATTCAGGTTACTGGCTAAGGCTCTTGCCACCCCTATAGTGCCTTTTTTAGGCAAAGTTCAAAGGACAAAACCACCACCGTAATAGGTACAAGCATGCAAAATCTGAAGGTAATGCTACTCAATGCTAAAAGTCTAAACCTCAAAATGCGCTCTCTCAAGGCACTCCTAAAAATGGAGAACATTGATATCTGTGCAGTAATTGAGACCTGGTTCTCTGCTCTGAGCTAAAATAGAATGGTATTAAATATACTGATCCCAAGGATTTTGCCAATATCCTGGCAGATCGATTCAGTGCTTACTTCACCCCCCTCTCACCCCCTAAATGGCCCATCTCAATACCGGAAGATTGCCAAATTCCAGTAATAATGGCCAAACAGGTAAAAAATGCACTCTCCAAAGCTAAGAATACAGCATCCATGGGACCAGATGACATCCCGGACTGTGTACTACATGAATTACAATATGAACTGGCACCTCACCTAAGTGTCATGTTTAATCATAGCCTCACCTCAGGTTTTGTGCCCACTGAGTGGTGCAGAGCTACAGTTATCCCACTCCACAAGGGGGGATCCACCTTGCATCCCGGAAACTACCATCCCATTAGTCGGATGAGCTTTATCTGCAAGGCCATGGAGCATATTATCATGGAACTTATAAACAAAGACATTGGCAACCTTCAAACACTGTACCCCACCCAGTTTGGGTTCGTGAAGGGACGATCTTGTCTTCTGAATCTGATTGACTTCTTCGAATCAATCTCCAGAGCCATGGACAAGGGTAAGGTGGTTCACACAGCCTATCTAGACCTTGCCAAGGCCTTTGACACCATCCCCCACTCTGGAATCATAGATAAACTTACTAAGCTGGGCATTAATCCCTACATCACAATGGGTTGCTAACTGGCTTACTGATAGAACCTACACTGTAAAAGTAGCCGACTCCAAATCCAGCTCCAGACAAGTGACAAGTGGAGTAACTCAGGGTTCAGTCCTGGGACCACTCTTGTTTGGCATCTACTTCTCTGAAGTACAGGCCAACACTAAGGGACTCTGTCTAACAAAGTTTGCAGATAACTGCAAACTGGGAGCCATTATTGAATCCCCAAATGATGTGGATACTCTACAAAAGGGCCTTACAGAAACAGATGCTTGGTGCCAGAACCATGGGCTCAAGCTCAATGCCAATAAATGTATAGTTATCCCCTGTGGGAAAAAACATGTACCCATGAATTACCATATAGGTGGCAGTACACTAAACACCGAAAGTGTGATAAGAGGCTTAGGGACACAGGTGGACAGTGATCTCACTTTCGATAACCACATCACCACAATAGTCAGGAAATCCTACTATGTGACACACCTCATCACTAAGGGCTTTTCATCCAGAAAAAAGGAGGTTATTGCCCCACTGTACTCATCCCTCATTAGACCCATTATAGAATACAAAGCCCCGTTTGGTATGTACCTCTCAAGACATCTGCAACAACTGGAAAGGCCGCAGAAATACCCCACTAAAGAATCACAGGCCTAAAGCAGATGCCCTATGCTGACCATCTTAAAAAACTCCAGCTATACTCTCTCGCATATCGTCTACTCAGAGAGGATCTCTGCTTAACATACAAGGCCATGTCAAACCCAGAGCTGTTAGACATGCTACACTTAAAGAAATCCCAGTCCCTCAGAGCCACATGCTCCAGGGATCTAAACCTTGTCATCACAATAAACAAAACATGCTGGAGGGATAGGTTCCTGACCCAGAGACTCCCCAGACTCTGGAATAGATTACCCATACATGTCAAGCAGAGGGCCTCTTTGGCCCTCTTCAAAAGGAACCTTGACAATTGGATGTGAGAAAGCAAATTCACCCCGGGGATCATGTCAGTCGCCCTGCTAGACAGGGGTCCAGGGAAGTAAATAGTGTGAGAAGAAATAGCCAGGGAATTGTTATGGCTAGGCTTGTATAGGCCCTAGGGCTGATAGCTTAGTACCAACCTATGAACCTATGAACCTATTTATAGGTGGTAGAACTTCTTCTGAATTCAATACATTTGAATGACAGTACGATAAAAACTAAGATAAATACCATGTGGGAGAACATTAGAATCTTATTACTGCTTATATACATTAACCAATGAACTAGCAGTATACCTTCAAACTGAACAAAAGAGCACTTGTAAAACTGAATATATCCAAATTAATCAGTTAAACCATCTCAGAGCACATTTTATGTTTATATTTTCATTTAAACCAGGGGAAGCTCCAGAGTTCAACAGTAGCTGCCACTTACGTTCCCTTAGTTACAAGTAGGTATCTGTATTACCAAAGAAAACATCAACCTGTTCCAACACCAGAACTGAAACTTAACAAAATTATCATGTCATACTATGTTTAGCAATAGCATTGTTCATGTTCCTAGACCTAATAGCCCCTAAATGCTGTTTAATTCTGTCTGACAGTCTTCTACAGGCTTTCCCTACATAAAAGCTGCTGCACGAAGAACAGATACCAGTATATACAACAGAAGATGAGTGACAATTAAACTGTCTAGAAAAAGTGACATAGTTCTAGTTTGGGAACTTATAAACAGAGCATAAATAGATGTAGGGACATACAACACATTTATGACAACAAAACATTCCTGGAGCTGTAGAATCAGAGTTAGGTGTTTCTAAAATAAATTGTTTATCCCTATTTTCAAAGCAAGCCCTTATGTTCATGGATGTTTTAAAAGTAAATGAGGGTGAGGTACCAAGAGAAGATCCAATCTGCTGTGTTTCTGTCAATATATCCCAGTTATACTATAAAATCTGTCTAATTTGTGTCATATCCCTAGATATGAGTAATGGAAAATTTAGAGTTCTGTCAGTGTAAGAAGGGGTCTTAAACAAAGGTTTAAAGCCAAATCTTAAAATAGGTAAATGTTTGGTGTATATGTTAATAGCTACCACATTAAATAAGTTATTAACAAGAGTGTGTGGATAGTGTCTCATGTAAAACATATGTTTCAATAGTGTAGCTTGTGTTTCAAAATCATTATCATAACTGGTGATCCTAGAAATGTGGATAAATTGTTCATTTATTAAGTTTTTCTTCATAAAAAATGAATGTTGACTTGTGAGATACAAATACTTAATTTTATGTTTCTTTTCTGTATACTGTTGATTTTAATTCACCTGCAGAAAGTTGATCTATTTTGGTGTCTAGGAAACTGATAGAGTGGCCTCAACTAGATATTACTAGTTTAAGAAAATCCAAGCTTTTTTTCATGTCAAATATGAATGTATCAAGGCTCTGCTCATCACCCTCCCATCCAAAAAAGATACCATCTACAAACGTTGCCCAAAGAATAGGTAGTCACGGTTCGAGCCCCACAACATTCCCCTCCATTTTTCTTTAAATAAGTATGAAACAATTCCCCGATATATATAAATTTAATTTAAGTAAAATGTAATGAAATGGCCCATGTATTTCTGAACAAAACCTATATTATGTATATATAAAAAGGATCATAATTGCCCGTAGCTGAGCAGCACTTTAACAAGCTTAATATGATTGCCCGTAGCTTAGCAGTGCTTTAACAAGCTTAATATGAGTGCCCGTAGCTGAGCAGCGCTTTAACAAGCATAATATGAGAGCCCGTAGCTGAGCAGTGCTTTAACAAGCTTAATATGAGTGCCCATAGCTGGGCAGTGCTTTACCCAGCTTAATATGCGTGCTTATGGCTAAATAACATGTTACCCAGCGTAAGCCATTTGCGCGGAGCTGTGCAGCGTGCCAACCAGCTTACCGTCGGGCAACGTTGGGCAAGCTGAGGCAAAGTCGCCTTTACACACAGACACACCTACTAGCCTGTCAAGACAGTAGTAAAATAAAAAAGCAATGGCAAGGATCGAACCCGGGATAGTGTGCACCATAGTCAAAGTACTGAACCACTAAGCCATGACAGTTGTACTGAGAAATACAGTATTACCATACATATAGGAATGAATGAAAATATAACCATGACAAAGCAGGTTTGCTGTAAGCACAGAAATATCCAAAATGGCCAATCACAGATAAGTGCAGGAAAACCGGCATATATAAGCCCCATAGGCAGGAATACACACCATAACTGATTGTGGTACCCATTTGCAGTCAGGATGGCAGGTGCAGGAGAGGGAAATCACGTTCGAGCACAAAGGTGGGGCATTGAGGAGTCAAAATATATGGTTTGGCTCCTAGTCCATGATCATGAAGCGCAACTCATGCAGGGCCAGGTTCAATGGGGAGCGTATAAGGCAGAGGTGTGGAACCGGTTGGCACATGATCTCACCAGTGCCACAGGCATTCCAAGGACTGGTGAACAGGTCCGTCACCACCATGCGGACCTGAAGCGACGAAAGGAGGACCGACTGAACCGATGGATCCAGGAGGCCTGCCAAATGCCCAATGCCCCATTACTGAGTAAGTATCCATGTAATTAAGTATGTAAGAAATGCTATCCTAGCCTATAGTATGGATAGGTATGTTACAATATTCCTTCATTTATATTACAGCTGCAGGTGTTTGTTCCACAAATCAGCAAGCCTATGCTGATAGGCTGTCGAGGTTGCGCCACCAGGCAGGTTAGTAATTATTCTGCTGGTATTGTTATAGAATATAAGTGGGACAGCTTGTAAAAGAGTTCAGTGTTGTAACCCAGTAATAAAGGTCAAATAAGCCTAGAAGAAAGATTCTGCTAGTATTGTAAGATTAGATAAGTGATGCAGCCTGGAAAAGAGTATTGCAATCCAGTAATAAAGATTAAACAAGTCTCAAATACAGTTCCCACCTGTATTGTAATATCAGATAACTGCTTCAGCCTGAAAATGAGTGTTGTAATCAATCAACAAAGGATAGACAACTGTCGAATACATCCTTGTAAATTTTGCCATATGAAATAAGTGAGTCAACTGGAAAGGATTGTTGTAACCCAGTAATAAATGTTAATAAAGCCTAGAATTACGTACCATCCTGAAATGTAAATATAAAATAAGTGAGAGAGTGTGAGAAAGAGAGTTTGAAGCTTCCAAGAAAGCTGTAATAAATCTGGCATAACGGTATACTGCATTCACTACATAATGAAATGAATGAGACAGCCACAACCAAAGAGTGAAATGTCTTTAATAAAGTACAGAACCTGGACTGTGTCTGACCCACAATTTGTATATGTTGCTGTGCCCTTGCATTATGGAGATAGTATGGTTGTATGAAATGCTGAACATCCACAGTTGTCTAGACCCAAATAAATCAAATGTAGCAGGATGCTTTACCTGAACACAGCCAGATATGAACATATATGAATAAAAATGGAATATATATTAATGTAGCAGTAACATCCCCATCACCAACATTCCTAAGGTTACATACAGGAAACTGTACTAATACATGTAGGGGATATATATCTGCATCTACTAGGAATTTTTTTTCATTTCATTTATTTTCACAAATTATGCCATTCCACACCAAACTGGGTATGTGTATTCACAATTAATTCCCATGGACATTTGTCCTATTGGTTTATACATATCTGCATGTACGTTGAGGCATGTGCCCTGTTCACATATCCAAACCTGATGGCCTGTTGCCACCAATCAACCCTGCATGCTGTTGGAATGTCCACTGTTGTTCTAAATATGCATGTGTTATGTTTGCTGCTCAATGTTCGGAATTCATGTGTGTTTGGTTAATAGGAATACTGATGCATGCTGTTACAACTAATTTTGAATGGTGTTGTTTGTCCATAACCCAAAATACCATATAATACTGCTAAACATAGGACAACAGGGAAGGTGGGTTGCAGCGGACCCACCTCTCCCACCTCAGCTGGCAAGTGCACCTGGCACCAGTGCCCAGGCTGGAACCTCCTCCTCCGGTGGCCCTGTGCCACCTTCGGGTGGCAGCGCTGCAGGGGATGGGGCTCGTCCCCCCTCTGCAAGCGTGGCCAGAGGAGAGCCTCCACTCACCCTCCACACAGTCCGGTCTGTGGTGCGTAGTGAGATCAGGCGTTCTGTGACTGATCCCCTATGCCAGCTTGAGGCGAGAGTGGCGCAACTCACGGGTGTGTCTGCCCATCCTATCCGGCCCCCAGCACAGCCCCGGCCTGGGCTGTGAAGGCACAGTGGTAATTGCCCATGGGTGGTGATCTCAGTTCCACTATTGCCATCTCTGGGCTCATGGGCTTGCGATATCCAAACATCCGTTTTCGTCAATTGTGTTCACCCCCCACATGTGTCATACTCCACCCCTGTATGCATCTTGTTTGTTTTGTCTGTTAACCTCCCCAACCTACCTCCCCAAATATACCTACTTCCTGTACCTCACATTCCACTCTCACCTGAAAAAAAAATAAAAAAAGGGCACTCTGTTCACACAAAAAAATTACGCTCCATACATAGCTGCCCATTTCGCATACAT
>NC_056736.1:352719445-352744445 GCF_019279795.1 Protopterus annectens | reverse complement strand
ATCAAAGACTAGGGTGGATTACCATTGAAACTGTAAATGTGCATTGCATTCATTGCATGGGATGACAATATTCTTCATCCATTAGCTTGATACATACCCCCAGTGTGAGGTTGTGCATTGTATCCCAAACAGTGTGCCGAGTGCTGGTGTACACTAGTTTGCTGTATGTAGTGTAGCAGGCACTGTCAGACTGTTGTGGGCTGAGCACTGATATTTGGTATCGAACATGTGTATCCCCTGATAGACAGACAGATGCTGTATATGGCAGTTAAGTGATATCAGTACATTAGAATATTAAGTGTGCCACATGACTTGCTCACATATTTTTCTTTTTCTTCCAGGGTGATGGTGCATCAGTGTAACCCACCTTATACAGCAGCAGAGGATCAGGAGATCCACCAGAGCCTGGTGCAGAATTTCTCTGTGCTGTTTTCCAGGACCAGTCAGAACCAGCATGAGAGGGCTGCACTGTGGCAGGATCTTGTCCGTCGGGTAAATGATATAGGCATGCATAACCAGACATATGAGCAGGTACGCCATCACTGCAGTGATTTAATTAGAAATGTCCAGCAGCGTGCATCTGATATCCACAGACAACAGCTTGCCACAGGTGGTGGGGTACCTATCCACCCCCCCCACCAGTGTGGAGGAGCACCTCCTAAGTGTTGTGGCTCCAGGCCAACAACAGCAACATCCACAAACATGTGTCATCATGGAGGCCGGAGCCACCCAGCATGTTGAAATGGAGTGTGCAGGTAACATGCCATATCTGTAGTTGACTGGTCTCTGTACTGGTAGTTTATGCGTGTTTGAGATTTGTACTGTGTGTGTAGCTGTTAACCTGCCTATTCTTCTGCAAGATTGATATTCTGAGCATAATCTGTACACCTGTAAAAGCCATCTGTTGTACTACTGGACTTTATCATACTCACAGTATCAATGGCACAGTTGTGGCCACTGGTAATCAGTGTCATATTTTTGCAGGTCCCTCTGGAGTGACACCAAGGCAGCCAATCCATGCTGGTGAGTGTGTAATAACAATACTATTGCTAATGACATGTGCCTGTCATATGGAGGTGTAGTGTGTGCACATATAACACCTACGCATAATGCATGTTGTGCATGTTTGCTGTGAGACTATGCATATCCCATTATTCTCAGTGGCTGCCTCACTCACATGGAATACACAGAGCATGACACACATGTGTGGCAACACAGTACTGGATATTGTATAGGCATATCTGATACACATGTACACAACACACACATGTTTGGCATAGACACTACACCTTACCCTACTACACATGTCCAATTATGACACCTGCTGTATGGCCACCCTTCAGTATCCCACTTATCCTCTATGCAGCACACATAATATACCTGAGGGGTAGAGGCCTACCATGTCTTTGAGCAACAGTCTTGAACAAATAATACATTCATGTTAGGCAATGCTCACTATTTATGCTAGCTGCCTGTCTGGCACACATTATTCTTGTTGACTGACCACAAGAAGCATGTTGATCATGGCTCAAGTTACTACACCACATCCAGTTCCACTGACCACAAAAGTACACATAGCAGTTATTGCATAGCACCATCATGTGTTTTGTGTGTGTGTGTGTGTGTGTGTGTGTGTGTGTGCAAATATATGCACCCACAGCTTGTAACACTTGCACAACATTGTTATGTCCTTGTACACATTGTGTCCCAGGGTGGAGACAATCACTGAACAACTACACACAACCATCAAGTACACGTATACTGTTATTAACAAGGACTGTCTACACTTGCACTGCATGTTCCTGTGCAACACATAATCTGCATGCTGACACATGTGCAGTGATGTTTTTCCTTGTGATACTGTCACCCACCCTCAAACAGTATTGTGTATGTGTTGGATTGCAGGTGTGTCTGTGTTTGCATCTGCTGTACTGAGGAGTGTGCCTGTGTGTCTGTGTGCATGTGTGCATGTGTGCATGTGTGCATGTGTGCCTGTGTGCATGTGTGCATGTGTGCATGTGCGCTTGTGCACCTGTATGCATGTGTGCATGTGTGCATGTGCACCTGTGTGCATGTGTGCATGTGTGCATGTGCACCTGTGTGCATGTGTGCATATGTGCATGTGTGCATGTGCACCTGTGTGCATGTGTGCATGTGTGCATGTGCACCTGTGTGCATGTGTGCATGTGCACCTGTGTGCATGTGTACATGTGTGCATGTGTGCATGTGCACCTGTGTGCATGTGTACATGTGTGCATGTGTGCATGTGCACCTGTGTACATGTGTGCTTGTGCACCTGTGTGCATGTGCACCTCTGTGCATGTGTGCATGTGTGGATGTTTGCATGTGTGCACCTGTGTACATGTGTGCATGTGTGCTAACATCATGTACACATTTGTAAACTGTGTTTCCTATCTTCCTCTCACAGGTTCTGATTTTGCTCTGGTGGAGTGCAGCAGGAAACCTGAAGCCACTGCTGGGGATAGTGATAATGATGATACATGTGTAATGGCACAGGGAGGTGTGACAGGGTCTGTCGTTGGTCAGCCAATCGACACTACACAGCAGTCAACCCCATCAATGCGCACAGTCATCCTGCCGATACATCCATTGCCACCAATGTCCTTAGCTGAGGGACAGCATACAGTGGGCATTGACCAGGGTTGTGTGGTATCATTGGCACATGCATCTCCTCACAGCAGCTATGGCCAGATACCTGACATGGTACCACACAGGCAGATGTCCAGGGGTTCTCGTGGGAGCATCCGTGGTCATACTGCCCCTGTCAGATGTGCCCACAGAGGTCTTTCAACCTCAGCTATGTTCCGGGCTGTAATGCAGGCACAGGCACGTATGGAATGGTACACCAGACAGGGTCTGAGGGAGCTTAGAGCACATCGCACAGCTATGAATGACACTATGCGTGACGTTGCGGCTGCCATCCGTAATTTCAGTGAGGTCATTGATAGACGTTGGGGGGACACATTAGATCTCTTCCACAACTACATGTCCAGGAGCCAGGACAGTGCAGGATGGTTGAGGCATCGATGTGGACATATGCCAGCAACATCATCAGCTGGCAGTCGTCACGGACGACAAAATACCCGCAGCCACTCCCATAGTGCCAGTACCAGTCCCAGCAATCCTGGGTCTGTGCTGTCATTACACTGTCCTAGAAGACCACGTGCACATGGCTCTGGACAGTCCCAGCAGGGACATGTGTCCAGTCAACAACCCACTGCTTCTGATGACAGTACCCAGTCTGGCTTAGTACCTGATACTGTCTGTAGCACCCCTGCCAGGCACAGGTACAGTGTCCGTGGCCAGAGACAATGATCTGTATGACCTGGCAGGTACAGTCTGTGGCTGTCCACAAACACCCGTATGTGGCAGCCACATGGTGGAACTGTGTGCAAGCATACACACACACATAATGCTAACACCTAGGGCTAACACATACACACACACACATCGCATCAACATTGCCCCATGTTGTACTGTTGTCCCTCACTAACACACACACACATACATGTCAACTGGATGTGTCAATGGCAGACTCTGGCAAACCAAGTACACACCCTGTGCATATGATGAAACTGTGCCACCTCCTGCCATCTGTAACACTGATGCAGGAACAGGATAGCATGGTGCTGATGCACAGGGTGACTACACAGCACTGTAGTAATAATATCATGTTGTTAACAGTACAGTGTAATGATATCGTTGTGGGTATTTTTGAGCATGCATGATGCATTAACTATAATTGTCATGGTAGTTTCGTATACACCAGTGTTAATTTCCAAAGTGTACTGTCTGCACATGTGCCACATGGCTGTTGTGTGTACCTGTGCCTGCATGTGTTGGGGTGTGGACAGTACATGTGTGATGTTTGCAGCACAGAGTTGCAGGTGTACATTTGTGAACATGGTTAGCATGGAACATGACATGGTTTGACAGTATGCTGTGGGTGATACGGTTTCCATATGTCAATGGTCTGCATTCTGGTACTATACACAGCCTACATAACCTGACATTCCGTGGTCATTACATGCTGTCTCCTCAACTGATACACATATGTAGGAACCTGGTGTCAGTGATATCCCTTCAGTACTACACTATACCATTAGCCATTCTTACTGAGCCCCACACATCCCTGGGAACAATACTCTTTGGCATATAGTAGTCTCATGTACATGTCAACACACTAGAGATATGCCCACCCACGACTGCAAATGCATACAGTGGCCTACAATGCATTCTACACATGACACACCTAACCACCACAAGGGTATTATACAGACAGATGCCTGTTGTCCAAGCCATGCTGTATTGCTGTAGCACAACTGTAGCATTGTCATCGGCATGTAGTTAACATAGTATTCCAAGTACCATGTAGGTGGTAGCACCCGTCATGTAGAACAGGTAATGGTGTGTACATGTGGACATGTGTTATCTTGTCTATCCTGTGATATTCACATTTCCAAAGGTATTCTGCAGTCCCTCGGTGTATCACCTAAGCAAGACAGTGTCTGTATGCATATCAGTAACAGTTGCCATACACCTACACTGGATGTCCATCACTCACAGACTTTGCTGTGTTTTAACATGTCTGACATATACTCCAGACATGAACCCTCACCCACATTAATCTATCAAAGCTTTCATGGGTGTGTATCACATAGTTGGCCTAGGACACAGATCACTGCAGTAGCTTGCATTGTCACCAACATACAGGTATGGCCTAAGGTCTGGTAAGCTGCGGCACATGCTGGCAAAGGTAACAACTGTAATCATATGAGGCAGACTTCACACATAGGAACTATTAAAGGTCACAGGTACATATCTGTATGTGGCACACACATACCTGATGTGTGCATTGAAATTACTGTTATTATAATATGTCATACAATAATATAAGCAAAACACACAACACATTGACAAACTGTGTGACAAACACACACATGTCATTTGTAGGATTCAACCCCCTACCTAACTATGTTATGATACTTGAGAGAGACGCATTAGCACAGCGTGCTATTTGCATTACTGGATGATTTCCCTTCTCCTGCTGTATTTATAGGGTGCTGACATCATCAGTCTTTCCAAAGAGGAATGTACATCTTTTAGTGTGTTATCCCAGTCTTCAAAAAGGCTTTTCCTTTCACAGAAACTTGCATACATACACACCCCTCTGCCACCTCCACCCCCAAACACAGCATTTGCAGGATTCAAACCCCTACCTAACCATGTTATGATACTTGACAGCGACATATTAGCGCAGTGTGCTATTCTCATTACTGGATGAGTTCCCTTCTCCTGCTGTATTTATAGGGTGCTGACATCATCAGTCTTTCCAAAAAGGAATGTACATATTTTACTATCCCTCAGTATGGGGGATAACTCAGTATGGGGGATAACAATATCTGTGCATTAACAGATGCCTAGTTTAGGGTCACATATGCACACTGGCACTGCCAGGTTATGTTCTATACCATGCTTCATGACCACAGGACTTGTAACACACAACACAAGTAGGGGGTGTATCCATATACATCACAGATACACGCACCTCTGGGTTGGTACCACTGCACTAAGCATGACAGGCCATACATATACAACTACCATTGTGCAAAACTGTCTTTTGGTTTGGTGTGTAGTTCAAAAAGTACACAATGAGGAACCTTGTTTGCAGACAGAAACGCCTCCGAGTCAAAAAGCTTCTTAACGCTTTTATTTTGAACAAACCAAAAGAGCGTTTTCGCCACAGACCACTGCAGCTTCTTCAGAGAAACAAGTTAGACAAAAAACACTCACTTTAAAAATACTACATCAGGAAATGACATATTCCTGTTTCCTGTTACCGAACAGTTGTATTTAAAAACACATACAAAGTGCTAAAAAGTTAAAGGCATCCCACATTTAGAATCATTTTTAAAAGTAGCACACAACAATAAGAAATGGATTCAATTATATGAAAAAAGATCTCAGCGACTTAACAATAATATAGATGACAAAAAACAGATGTCATTACTATTTAAAATAAACTACTATACAAAATATGTAAGTAGATCTATCAAAAAGTATACTCTGATACTCACTTAAAACATTAAAAACAAATTTGCCTTGTATGAGGTGTGTATAAGGGATAAATACTGCTCATATTTGCTAAGGCTTAGTTTATTAAACATTCTGTTTGTACTGTAACCATGCAGGACTAAGGAGAAAAGAGAAGAGGGGGGGGGGGGGGGGGAAAGGAAAGGGAAAAGTATCCTTTGCCCTGCGGAAAACACGTGCGACCTAAAAGATTCAGCACGTGAGAATCCATTGTGTCTTCCTACTAAGACCACTAAGACTAGGTTATAAACCTGACTGTTAGGTTAAGCAAGCCCTGAATAGTAGACGGTCAAGTCAACTAGCTAGACCCAATGTGTTAGTGCAAGGTGCTGAAAACAAACAAGACTGCCAAGTCATCCAATATGTGTTGCCTGATATACGGGTCAGACCTAAAGTCAGAAAACTATATAGTAACAATAGGTTTTACCTGAAATAACTTTTAATTTAAGAACTGGGGCAATGTTGCAGTTAGTGTTAAGGCCAGGGAGACAGAAAGCGTCCAAGCGCAACTGCCAATCCAGCTCACAATTTTCTAGTATTAAAGATACAGGGCCCCTCTGATTTTTAAGGGTACATGGTCTATAGCCATAAAGCTAAAACTATGTCCTGGGAACAATGCAATATGTTTGGCCAGTGCGTTGTCATCTTTACATGTCCTAATTGCATACAAGTGCTCATACATCCTATCTCGCAGTCTCCTGTCGGTTTTACCGATGTAGAACCCAGAGCAGCAGTTGCACATAGCAATGTATATAACTGATTTGCTCTCACAATTAAGTGCATGCTTGATGACAAACTTCCTGTCCCTAACAAGGAATGTCTCCCCTGTTCGGACATTGTTACAGAAGTTACAGAATCCACATCTGGACATTCCTTTCCTTTTATAAAAACTATGCTGTTGGATATCCCTTTGTAATAGTTCCTTCAAATTTTTAGATCGTTTAAAAATAAATCTGGGTTAGATCTCCCAATTTTCCTGCTAGTAATGGGTTTGAGGATATCAACCTCCAATTCTTACGGATGATGTCCAGAATTGCTTCTGAATTAGTACTAAAAATAGTGGAAGCTCAAAGATAAATCTGTGTTTGATTCTCTGCGGTCAACATTGCTACCTATTAGACCACTTATAGGCACCTCATCTGTGAAACTACTAACTACACTGGAGGAGACCTTTTGTTTAGTCAATAAAGGGGTGTAGAAGCCTCTAGTTCTTTTAAGAGTAACTTCCTCAATAAGTTCACAAACCATTTTCTCAGGATAGCCACGGTTAGTGAACATTTCCTTCAGAAATGAACATTCCTTAACAAAATCCACAAGGGTGCTGCACATTCTTCCTGCCCTCACCAGCTGTCCCTTCACTATAGATCTTTTCTGTTTGTGAGGGTGAAAGCTGGTGAAGTGCAGGAAAGAATTGCAGTATGTGGCTTTCTAAAGGCGGTGGACCTGAAGCACTGATGACAAATATCCTTCGTAAGTTTGACATCTAAATAATCCAGCTCGGTGGTAGAAAATTTAAAAGTGAACTTCAGGAACTCAGTGGAATTACTGATATTATCCACTAAGTTTTTCGCTTCCAATTCTGACCCCTGAACAGGAGGAACATGTCGTCAAGGTAGCGGGTGTAGAAGGTAACAGGGGCCATAATACCAGGGAGATCAGCCAAGATGTTTGCTTCCCAGTACCCCATTACATAGTTTGCCACACCTGCTCCACATGGGGAGCCCATCGCCACCCCCCGTTTGTGTAAATAGAAGTCACCGTCAAATAGGAAGTAGTTACTGGGTAGTACTATTTCAAGTAATTCCATACCCAGTTCGACCTCCAATCTGACGCCCAAAATTTTGTAACATTGACCCTGTCCATTCAACCGCCTCTAAGTGCGGTATGCACGTATAGAGGTCAATGACATCAATAGTTAACAAGTTGTCATCTTCATTGAATGGCAGTTTGTTTATGTTGTCCAAAAATGTCCATGAGTCCTTACACACACTTGGAATGTACTTAACGTATTTGTCCAAGATGTGTGTGATTAGTTTGGAACATGGGTAAGTAATAGAGGATCTACTGTCAATTAAAGCTCTCATAGGGGGGTCAGTACCACTTTTATGGATTTTAGGGATCCCAAACATAACGGGGATCTTGGAAGACATGATGTCAATATAATTATATGTCTTGATATCAATTTTCCCCGTTAAGAAAAGGTCCTAAAATATCCCTGATCCTTTGTGTGGTACCGTTAACTTCATTTCTTGAAGCTTTTGTGTAGGCATCACTATCCAGGAGGGAAGTCATTTTCTCATTATAGGTGACATTATGAAAAATCACCAAGCCTCCTCCCTTGTCGGTTTTAACACCGTATAGGTAACTGACTAAGTTCATCCAGTAATAAGCGTTGTTCTTTAGAAATATTGGGAGTTGTAGGCCTATTATATTCATTATATTTGTTACCCAAAAATCTAAAATCAAATTCACACATGTTCTCAAACAATTCCAACGTAGAATGTAATGGAGGATTAAAAACACTGGACAGTTTTGGAAGTCCTACATTGGGGATGGCGTTTACTTCACCATGATTCGCAGCCTCTGTTTCATGATTGAACAGTAACTTAAGATTCATTTTTCTTACAAAACACTTTAGTTCAATAATTTCTTTAGCAACATTCCCATAGGAAGTTGGAACAAAAGTGTTTCCAAAAGCTAACAATTCTATAAATTGTTGGTCCAAAATAATGTCAGAAAAATTGTAAATGGTAAAGTCGCCATTCGTGTTAGTGAGAATGACAGGGGGCCCACCATAAGAAGGTGAGCTAGAGGCATCAGCGTCGACTATACTAGAACTATCTGCCACCAAGAAGTTAGGTATGGGGTCAAGCGGGGGCAAGTTTGTTACTTCGTTCTGTTCCTGTAAGACTTCTTGCTGCGTTGCCCTAAAAATTTTTGTTGTTACTATTCCCTGCATTATAAGTGTTGTGCCCCTGTTGTCATTGTAACCTTTGTCACTTCTCTCGTGGCTTCCCTTATCTTTAGCAAAGCCCTTAATTCTGTTACTCCTTCTAGGTGTTGGGGTGGCATGAACATTCCCAGAGTCTTCTTCATCAAGGTCTTCTACCCGTCCTCATCCTCACCTAGTGTTTGGACCGGATATTCATTATTACTACTTATACGAACATGTCTGGTCCCTTTAAGGTTAGGGTAAGCAGCATCTTTACCATAAGCCTCTCTGTCCCTACTCAATTTTTACTCTTGTTTCCCTTTAGTTTAAGTAGCAGAGTATCAATACTGGACAAAATCCGTCCGTGTCGAACTGGTACCTATTAAAATCTAAATGTTGCTTAATTTCATTGTCTAAATCATTAATTTCTTTTAATACAACATCAACATTTGCACCATAGTGCTTAATAATAACATTCATTAACTCAGCACCATGTTTTTGAAAAAGAGCCTCCAGGTCAATCAAGAAGTCATGGTCTGAAATTAAACCAGAAGGCGTAAAATTATTCCATAAGCCTTTTGGTACAATATTTTCATTGATGCATTGCTTGAAGTAAGCAGACTCAAGCTGCAGTTTTTTTAATTTTAATAATTTAGAGTCAAAAATCTTAAGCTTTTCTGATAAGCATAAGCCATCATTGTTTGCAACAGTACCTGTGTTTATTCCTTGCTCGGTGAAAAGCAAGTTAGTAGTGTCCAAGCCAGCCACCGAGGTCTGGAATTCTATTATTAGACCCTGTAGGTATATTGTCATTACTGGAACCAGCAACTGCTCCATTCCGAGCAGTTGTTTGAATGATGATGCGTTAGAGGCCACTGCAGCGTACGAACCAGTCCTTCTTATTGCTTCCAGGCCACTCGGACTTAAACCGGAAAGCTGTAATCCAGGTCCTTGGCTCATTCCTGTGCCAAGAACATCGGCAGGTGACATAGTCCGAGGGTTAGGTTGCGCTGCTGGGATCCAGTCTTCATTTGGGCCCTGGCTGTGCTCTATTGTCAAACCATTCCGGCTCGGACCATTTCTCAGTGCATGGAAGGAAGCTTGCATCGTATCCATCCTCGAGTTCATGTCATCCAGTCTAGCTGATAGACCTGCTATCAGCGAAGTTAAGTCAGTGTCCATAGCAGTGCTGCCAGTTGCCATTAACTCAACTGTTAGTCAACTGCTAACAACTACCGGTAAAACAAGATAAAACACGAAAGGCTGCAAAGCTGCAAACCAACAGGAATCCTCCTACGAAAAACCACAAAAACTGCTTTCAAACAAGTCAGACCAAAAAGTACACAATGAGGAACCTTGTTTGCAGACAGAAACGCCTCCGAGTCAAAAAGCTTCTTAGCGCTTTTATTTTGAACAAACCAAAAGAGCGTTTTCGCCACAGACCACTGCAGCTTCTTCAGAGAAACAAGTTAGACAAAAAACACTCACTTTAAAAATACTACATCAGGAAATGACATATTCCTGTTTCCTGTTACCGAACAGTTGTATTTAAAAACACATACAAAGTGCTAAAAAGTTAAAGGCATCCCACATTTAGAATCATTTTTAAAAGTAGCACACAACAATAAGAAATGGATTCAATTATATGAAAAAAGATCTCAGCGACTTAACAATAATATAGATGACAAAAAACAGATGTCATTACTATTTAAAATAAACTACTATACAAAATATGTAAGTAGATCTATCAAAAAGTATACTCTGATACTCACTTAAAACATTAAAAACAAATTTGCCTTGTATGAGGTGTGTATAAGGGATAAATACTGCTCATATATAAATGTGGGATGCCTTTAACTTTTTAGCACTTTGTATGTGTTTTTAAATACAACTGTTCGGTAACAGGAAACAGGAATATGTCATTTCCTGATGTAGTATTTTTAAAGTGAGTGTTTTTTGTCTAACTTGTTTCTCTGAAGAAGCTGCAGTGGTCTGTGGCGAAAACGCTCTTTTGGTTTGTTCAAAATAAAAGCGTTAAGAAGCTTTTTGACTCGGAGGCGTTTCTGTCTGCAAACAAGGTTCCTCATTGTGTACTTTTGGTCTGACTTGTTTGAAAGCAGTTTTTGTGGTTTTTCGAGGATTCCTGTTGGTTTGCAGCTTTGCAGCCTTCGTGTTTTATCTTGTTTTACCGGTAGTTGTTAGCAGTTGACTAACAGTTGAGTTAATGGCAACTGGCAGCACTGCTATGGACACTGACTTAACTTCGCTGATAGCAGGTCTATCAGCTAGACTGGATGACATGAACTCGAGGATGGATACGATGCAAGCTTCCTTCCATGCACTGAGAAATGGTCCGAGCCGAATGGTTTGACAATAGAGCACAGCCAGGGCCCAAATGAAGACTGGATCCCAGCAGCAACTCAACCCTCGGACTATGTCACCTGCCGATGTTCTTGGCACAGGAATGAGCCAAGGACCTGGATTACAGCTTTCGTTTAAGTCCGAGTGGCCTGGAAGCAATAAGACGGACTGGTTCAAATGCAGTGGCCTCTAACGAACGCATTCATTCAAACAACTGCTCGGAATGGAGCAGTTGCTGGTTCCAGTAATGACAATATACCTACAGGGTCTAATAATAGAATTCCAGACCTCGGTGGCTGGCTTTTGGACACTACTAACTTGCTTTTCACCGAGCAAGGAATAAACACAGGTACTGTTGCAAACAATGATGGCTTATGCTTATCAGAAAAGCTTAAGATTTTTGACTCTAAATTATTAAAATTAAAAAAACTGCAGCTTGAGTCTGCTTACTTCAAGCAATGCATCAATGAAAATATTGTACCAAAAGGCTTGCGGAATAATTTTACGCCTTCTGGTTTAATTTCAGACCATGACTTCTTGATTGACCTGGAGGCTCTTTTTCAAAACATGGTGCTGAGTTAATGAATGTTATTATTAAGCACTATGGTGCAAATGTTGATGTTGTATTAAAAGAAATTAATGATTTAGACAATGAAATTAAGCAACATTTAGATTTTAATAGGTACCAGTTCGACACGGACGGATTTTGTCCAGTATTGATACTCTGCTACTTAAACTAAAGGGAAACAAGAGTAAAAATTGAGTAGGGACAGAGAGGCTTATGGTAAAATGCTGCTTACCCTAACCTTAAAGGGACCAGACATGTTCGTATAAGTAGTAATAATGAATATCCGTCCAAACACTAGGTGAGGATGAGGACGGGTAGAAGACCTTGATGAAGAAGACTCTGGGAATGTTCATGCCACCCCAACACCTAGAAGGAGTAACAGAATTAAGGGCTTTGCTAAAGATAAGGGAAGCCACGAGAGAAGTGACAAAGGTTACAATGACAACAGGGGCACAACACTTATAATGCAGGGAATAGTAACAACAAAAATTTTTAGGGCAACGCAGCAAGAAGTCTTACAGGAACAGAACGAAGTAACAAACTTGCCCCGCTTGACCCCATACCTAACTTCTTGGTGGCAGATAGTTCTAGTATAGTCGACGCTGATGCCTCTAGCTCACCTTCTTATGGTGGGCCCCCTGTCATTCTCACTAACACGAATGGCGACTTTACCATTTACAATTTTTCTGACATTATTTTGGACCAACAATTGATAGAATTGTTAGCTTTGAAACACTTTGTTCCAACTTCCTATGGGAATGTTGCTAAAGAAATTATTGAACTAAAGTGTTTTGTAAGAAAAATGAATCTTAAGTTACTGTTCAATCATGAAACAGAGGCTGCGAATCATGGTGAAGTAAACGCCATCCCCAATGTAGGACTTCCAAAACTGTCCAGTGTTTTTAATCCTCCATTACATTCTACGTTGGAATTGTTTGAAAACATGTGTGAATTTGATTTTAGATTTTTGGGTAACAAATATAATGAATATAATAGGCCTACAACTCCCAATATTTCTAAAGAACAACGCTTATTACTGGATGAACTTAGTCAGTTACCTATACGGGTGTTAAAACCGGACAAGGGAGGAGGCTTGGTGATTTTTCATAATGTCACCTATAATGAGAAAATGACTTCCTCCTGGATAGTGATGCCTACACAAAAGCTTCAAGAAATGAAGTTAACGGTACCACACAAAGGATCAGGGATATTTTAGGACCTTTTCTTAACGGGAAAATTGATATCAAGACATATAATTATATTGACATCATGTCTTCCGAGATCCCGTTATGTTTGGGATCCCTAAAATCCATAAAAGTGTTACTGACCCCTATGAGAGCTTTAATTGACAGTAGATCCTCTATTACTTACCCATGTTCCAACTAATCACACACATCTTGGACAAATACGTTAAGTACATTCCAAGTGTGTGTAAGGACTCATGGACATTTTTGGACAACATAAACAAACTGCCATTCAATGAAGATGACAACTTGTTAACTATTGATGTCATTGACCTCTATACGCATACCGCACTTAGAGGCGTTGAATGGACAGGGTCAATGTTACAAAATTTTGGGGCCCAGATTGGAGGTCGAACTGGTTATGGAATTACTTGAAATAGTACTAACCAGTAACTACTTCCTATTTGACGGTGACTTCTATTTACAGAAACGGGTGGTGGGCTCCCCATGTGGAGCAGGTGTGGCAAACTATGTAATGGGGTACTGGGAAGCAAACATCTTGGCTGATCTCCCTGGTATTATGGCCCCTGTTACCTTCTACACCCGCTACCTTGACGACATGTTCCTCCTGTTCAGGGGTCAGAATTGGAAGCGAAAAACTTAGTGGATAATATCAGTAATTCCACTGAGTTCCTGAAGTTCACTTTTAAATTTTCTACCACCGAGCTGGATTATTTAGATGTCAAACTTACGAAGGATATTTGTCATCAGTGCTTCAGGTCCACCGTCTTTAGAAAGCCACATACTGCAATTCTTTCCTGCACTTCACCAGCTTTCACCCTCACAAACAGAAAAGATCTATAGTGAAGGGACAGCTGGTGAGGGCAGGAAGAATGTGCAGCACCTTGTGGATTTTGTTAAGGAATGTTCAATTCTGAAGGAAATGTTCACTAACCGTGGCTATCCTGAGAAAATGGTTTGTGAACTTATTGAGGAAGTTACTCTTAAAAGAACTAGAGGCTTCTACACCTTTATTGACTAAACAAAAGGTCTCCTCCAGTGTAGTTAGTAGTTTCACAGATGAGGTGCCTATAAGTGGTCTAATAGGTAGCAATGTTGACCGCAGAGAATCAAACACAGATTTATCTTTGAGCGTCACTATTTTTAGTACTAATTCAGAAGCAATTCTGGACATCATCCGTAAGAATTGGAGGTTGATATCCTCAAACCCATTACTAGCAGGAAAATTGGGAGACGAACCCAGATTTATTTTTAAACGATCTAAAAATTTGAAGGAACTATTACAAAGGGATATCCAACAGCATAGTTTTTATAAAAGGAAAGGAATGTCCAGATGTGGATTCTGTAACTTCTGTAACAATGTCCGAACAGGGGAGACATTCCTTGTTAGGGACAGGAAGTTTGTCATCAAGCATGCACTTAATTGTGAGAGCAAATCAGTTATATACATTGCTATGTGCAACTGCTGCTCTGGGTTCTACATCGGAAAACCGACAGGAGACAAGTAGATAGGATGTATGAGCACTTGTATGCAATTAGGACATGTAAAGATGACAACGCACTGGCCAAACATATTGCATTGTTCCCAGGACATAGTTTTAGCTTTATGGCTATAGACCATGTACCCTTAAAATCAGAGGGGCCCTGTATCTTTAATACTAGAAAATTGTGAGCTGGATTGGCAGTTGCGCTTGGACGCTTTCTGTCTCCCTGGCCTTAACACTAACTGCAACATTGCCCCAGTTCTTAAATTAAAAAGTTATTTCAGGTAAAACCTATTGTTACTATATAGTTTTCTCTGACTTTAGGTCTGACCCGTATATCAGGCAACACATATTGGATGACTTGGCAGTCTTGTTTGTTTTCAGCACCTTGCACTAACACATTGGGTCTAGCTAGTTGACTTGACCGTCTACTATTCAGGGCTTGCTTAACCTAACAGTCAGGTTTATAACCTAGTCTTAGTGGTCTTAGTAGGAAGACACAATGGATTCTCACGTGCTGAATCTTTTAGGTCGCACGTGTTTTCCGCAGGGCAAAGGATACTTTTCCCTTTCCTTTCCTATCCCACCCCCCCTTCTTCTCTTTTCTCCTTAGTCCTGCATGGTTACAGTACAAACAGAATGTTTAATAAACTAAGCCTTAGCAAATATGAGCAGTATTTATCCCTTATACACACCTCATACAAGGCAAATTTGTTTTTAATGTTTTAAGTGAGTATCAGAGTATACGTTTTGCTAGATCTCCTTACATATTTTGTATAGTAGTTTATTTTAAATAGTAATGACATCTGTTTTTGTCATCTATATTATTGTTAAGTCGCTGAGATCTTTTTCATATAATTGAATCCATTTCTTATTGTTGTGTGCTACTTTTAAAAATGATTCTAAATGTGGGATGCCTTTAACTTTTTAGCACTTTGTATGTGTTTTTAAATACAACTGTTCGGTAACAGGAAACAGGAATATGTCATTTCCTGATGTAGTATTTTTAAAGTGAGTGTTTTTTGTCTAACTTGTTTCTCTGAAGAAGCTGCAGTGGTCTGTGGCGAAAACGCTCTTTTGGTTTGTTCAAAATAAAAGCGTTAAGAAGCTTTTTGACTCGGAGGCGTTTCTGTCTGCAAACAAGGTTCCTCATTGTGTACTTTTTGGTCTGACTTGTTTGAAAGCAGTTTTTGGTGTGTAGTTCAGACCACCCCCCTGATACCCAGGAACTGCACCTGGCTTTCCTGGGAACAGTGTAGGATATGACGGTCTTCACACACACCATTATAGTGGTTGACTTCATGTACACAAATATTGACTGAGGATACTACTCAGGCCCTCAACAACATCACCCTACAGCCACTACAATTTGTGGATCCATGTGCTATGTCACAACCAGTCCCCACACCCACAAGGGGGAATACATATTGGACCTGATCATCACCAACATGGGGACTCTATGTTCCACACCAGAGGTAGAACCCTCATTTTTAAGATCATACCATAAACAACTTTCCCTGGACATCCATATCCCGTCCCCACCCCCAGCCAAGGAAATCACTGTAAAGAATTTCTCAAAAGCAGACTTTGCACTTGTAAAAACTGGGGTGGAATACTTCAAAGGCCCTGTGCTGGAGGATAATACAGCCCAATCTGCAGAATCCTTTACAAATGCATTGTATGAGCACCTTCAGGTATGCATTGATCATGCTATCCCAAATAAAACCATGACTCCTCCAAAACAGGAGACCTGTCTGGTTGACCCCGGCCATATATAAGCTGTACAACAGAAGGAGGAAGCTACTACATAACAGAGCAATATCCCACAGTGGGAGGACATCTATGAAGAGTATTGGCAAGACACTTCAATCCCTCATATAATCATCACTTGCACATTTTGACAGTGAAATTGACCAGACACTACAGATAATCACAAGGCCTTCTTTAGTTATGTCAGGAATATGTGTGGAAACAACACAGATATGCTCTGAATTGTTGCATAACAGCACAAAATATGCCAAACCTACGGACATAGCCTACACCCTGGCAGACAGAGTCTGCACAAACACCCCTCCTTACCCCCCAAGGGTACAGATGCCCATCCCAAATGAATGTAACCTCCCTAACATCACAGATGCACAGGTGGCAGGTGCCCTCTCCACAGCAAATAACACAGCATATGTATGGGACCGGACGGTGTCCCAGGCTGTGTCCTACATGAGCTCTGAGTAGAACTGAACACTCACATTAAGTCACTGTTCCAACTTAGCCTTACTACAGGATATGTACCCTGCAAATGGCATACAGATATAGTGCTCCCACTCCACAAAGGTGGTGCCACAATGGACCACAGGAACTATCACCCCATAAGCCTGACTAGTGTGGTAGAAAAAGCTATGGAGCGTATTATCATGGAAGTCATAATCAAAAACATTGTGAGCCTCCAGACAGTGGATCATACACAATTTGGCTTTGTTAAGGGCAGATCCTGCCTCTTACATATAGTTCATATCTTTGAAATGGTTACTGAAGCCATGGATGAGGGCAAGGTAGTTCACACAGTCTACCTGTACCTTGCAGAAGCCTGCAACACAATACCCCACTCAGGCATCATACATATGCTTACCGGCTTAAATATCAACCCCTATATCACTAGATGTGTTGCTATCTGCCTCAGGGATGGAACCCATATGGTCAAAATTGCAGGTGCCATGTCCAATTCCAGACCAGGTACAACTGGTGTCTCACTGGGCTCAGTTGTGGGACCTGTCCTGTTCGGTATGTACTTCTCTGAGGTTCAGACTAACATGGGGGGATTATGTCTAACAAACGTCACAGATGACTGCTAACCGGGGGCCATAAGCAACACTGCAGCTGACACATGCTTCCTCCATAAGGGTCTCACAAAGATGGATGCTTGTTTCCAGAGCCATGGCCTCGTGTTAAATGCTAAGACATGCATAGTCATCCCCTTTGGAGAAAACAAGGTGCACACAAATCACCACATAAGTGGTAATCCATTAAGTACAGAAAATGTATTCACAGATTTGGGGATCAACATAGATCGTAACCTCTCCTTTGCTAATCACATTGACAGAGTCATTGCAAAGACCTTTATATAGCCCTCCTTATCACATGGGGGTTTGCATGTAGATCATGGGAGGTCATTGTGACCCTCTACTAGTCACTCATCAGGCCCATGTTTGACTACAATGGCCCTTTTGGGGTGTACCTTACCCAACACCTGCAGCAACTACAGTGTCCACAACAGTACCTCCCCAAGAGGATCATGGGCTACACACAGATGTCCTATGCAGCTCAACTAATGGATCTCCAGCTCTACTCAGTTGCTTAACACCTACTCAGAGGTAATCTATGCCTGACGTATACAGCCATGTCAAACCCAGAAGTAATGGACATCCTCTATCTCATAACATCCAAGACCCTTAGAGCTACACACTCCAGGGACTTAAACCTCAGCACAAAACTAAATAGGACATGCTGCAGGGACAGATTCATTACCCAGTGGCTCCCCTCACTCTGGAATTGAATCCTAATTAAAGTTAGACATAGCCCCTCGCCAACCCTCTTCCAGCAAAATCCAGCCGCATGGATGGGAAATTGCATATTCAGCCCTGGGATCTCCACTGTGTCCCTGCTTGACAGAGGCACAGCAAACTAGCCTTGAAGGGTGCCTTCTGTGACCTACTTTACAAAGGCAAAGTAGGCTACTCTACTGGGGAGGTGGACGCCAAATACACTCTGCCTAGGCTTATGAATTCCCTAGGGCAGACAGCCTAGCATCGACCTCTGCACCTATGTTTATGTTGGGGATGCACAATATTTGTTGCTGATACTGTTTGCAGGTCTTTATTGCGGTAGCTTTCTCAGTTTCTATGAACAACTTGTGTATCTGCGTAACATGTTTGATCATGACAGGGTTCCAGTATATTAATATATGTGTCTGTTGTCATTTAACTGTGTGCACAGGGCAGATTGCTGGATCATGGGAGGTTCCTGGCTTAACACATACAACTGCCAGATATGTGTGTCCAACTGCTATACTCAGACATGGCCTAAGTGTGTGAGCATGCCCAGTTCAGGCTTTCCATGGTTTGTTGCTTGACATATGTCTCATTTATCCGTGTGTGTGAGCATGCCCAGTGTGACCTTTCTGTATGCTGTGATCTGAAGTCCACTACATTTGTGGCTGTGTGTGAACATGATCAATATTGACATTTATACTGTGTGTGTTGGAAGTCATATTGTGTTCTTACTGCCAGACTCCTTTGTGTCATAACTCAACAGGGATTGTGCTGTGCCTGCAGGGTTTCCATGGGATAGTTTGCAAAGACTTGTCAACATTCTTTCATACTGGCTGAATACTGCAATACTGTCATGGTGTAGTGGTTCAGTACTTTCACTATGGTGCATAGTACCATGGGTTTGAGTCCCATCACTGCTTTAAATGTTCATACTGAGCAGACCACACTGGTTGAGGGCCAGTTGGGCAACTATGAGTATGTTGCATTTTGTTCAGCTATGGCCTACTTAAACCAGGCTTGTCTGACATTGCTGTGTATTCACCAACTTGGGTGGACATCGCCATACATTACTCCACATTGACCACAGTTGTACTAGTTGGTGCATGTGATTCTGTTCATAGGTTCATAATAGGCTATCTGCCCTAGGGCATTTATAATCCTAGCCAGAGTGTGTTTGGCTTTCAACACACATTTTAAGTGGAGTTTGCCATGACATTTTTCAAGGTTAGTATACTGTGCCTCTGTCTAACAGTGACATAGAAGCGATACCCAGGGTAAACATACAATCTCCCATCCACTCATCCAGATTCCTCTTGAAGAGAGTCAATGAGGGACTCTGGCTAACCTGGAGTGGGAGTTTACTCAAGAGTAGAGAGAGCCTTTGGGTTATGAATCTGTCACTCCAGCATGTCTTATTTATTTCAGTCCTGAGGTTCAGGTCTCTTGAGCGTGTAGCTTGATGGGATTCTGATTTTCCAAGGTGCAGCATGTCCATTGATTCCAGGTTGGACATGGCTTTATACATCAGGCACAGATCACCTCTGGGCAGGTGGTATGCCACTGAGTGGAGCTGCAGTTTCTTTAACCGGGCAGCAAATGGCATGTGTTTGAGCCCTTTGATCCTCCTGGTAAGGTACTTTTGTGGTCTTTCCAGCTGCTGCAGGATGTCTGATAAGGTACATCCCACAAGGGGCATTGTACTCAATTATGGGCCTGATGAGGGATGAGTAAAGAGGCACAATGACCTCCCCTGATCTAGATGTGAATACCTTCATGATTAGGTGGGCTATATGAAATGTTTTTCTAAACACTTTGGCCACGTGGTTGTCAGATGAGGGACTGCTATCAACTTGGGTCCCCAGGCCCCTTATCACTTCTTCTATACTTAATGGGTTACCACCTATGTGGTAATTTGTGGGCACTTAGTTTTTGCCAAAGGGGATGACTATACACTTTTTAGCATTTAGCTTGAGAACATGGCTCTGGCACCAGTTGTCTGTTTCTATGAGGCCCTTTTGTAGGATGCTTTTGTCAGCTGGAGGGTCTATTATGGTGCCCAGTTTGTGGTCATCTGCGAACTTTTTCAGCCACAGTCCTTCTGTGTTGACCTGTACCTCCAAGAAATATATACCAAACAAGGGAGGTCCCAGGACTGAGCCTTGTGGGATGCCACTTGTAGCTGGTTTGGGGTCTGACATGGCTCCAGCATTTCTGACCATGTGTGTTCTGTCCTTGAGCCAATTTGCAACCCATCTAGTGACATAGGGGTTTATATTGAAGCTGGTGAGCTTATCTATAATGACCAAATCGGGTATTGTATGGAAGGCTTTTGCGAGGTCCAGGTAGGCTGTGTGGGCCACCTTCCCCTCGTCAATGGTCTTGGTGACTGTTTCAAATGACTCAACCAGGTTTAAGAGGCAGGATCTGCCCTTAACAAAGCCAAACTGGGTAGGATCCAGTGTCTGTAGGTCCCCAATATCTTTATGTCTGAGGTCCATGATGATGCTTTCCATAGCTTTGCAGACCAAGCTAGTCAGGCTTCTGGTCCAATAGTCTGCAGTATCCATTGAGACACCACCTTTGTGGAGAGGGATCACTGTTGCTATACACTGCTCTTTGGGTACATATCCTGTGGTAATGCTGAGACTTGAACAGTGGTTTTATGTTTGTGTTCAATTCTTCTTGGGATTAATGTTGGACACAGCCCAGGACACTGTCTGGTCCCATTGATGCTGTGTGATTTTCTTTGGAGAGGCTGGCTGTTACCTGGGCATCTGAGATGTCAAGGGGCCAGCACTCTGCTGGGATAAATATTTTCCCTTTTGGTGGGGAGGGGGGGGGAGTTTGCACTGAACCTGTCAGCTCAGATGTTGGCAATGTATGTGGGTTTGGTGTATTGTTTGTCATTTTGGACTAATTCTGAGCATATCTGGGAATTCCCACGTAGGTTCCTACCATAACTAAAGAAAGCCTTGTGATTATCCTTAGTGTCCTGTACAATTTTTATCTCAATGATGGCGTTAGACGATTTTATGTGTCGCCATAGTTTTTCAATAATACTGATCAGAAATGCCTTCCCTTTTTGGGATTTTGCTCTATCATATAGTAGCTTCCTCCTTGTATTGTATGATTTTTTATGTCTGGGGTCCAACAGACAGGATGCCTGCCTTTGGAGGATTGGATCTTGGTTTTATTTGGGATTGCATGATCCATGGATTCCTGAAGGTGTTCATAGAATGCATTTATAATGGGTTCTGAGGTCTGGGCCTTATTTTCCACAGGCACAGGGGCTGTGAGGGATTCCACCTCAGTTTTGAGGAGTGTGACATTTGCTTTAGTGTAATTTTTACTGTGGTTTTCTGGCCATGGGCTGGGGTCGGGATGTGAATATCCAGTGAGATTAGTCTATGGTCTGATCTTACCAATGAGGGATACACTTCTGGTCTTGGGCATAGAGTCCTCATGTTGGTGATGATCAGGTCCAGTATGTTTTCCCCTCTTGTGGGAGTGGTAGCAAGTTCTTCCATTGCATTTGAGTTTATAAATTCTAGGAACCTTTGGGCTAGGGTGTTGCAGCTAGGGTAATGCTCCCAGTCTATGTTTGGGCAGTTGAAGTCACCCAATATAATGGTGTTTGGGGAGACCTTCATATTTTCATGTGTTCTCCAGTCAGCCAAGTGTGGTTCCAAGTGTGGCTATGAACTGGAAGGCGGTTTTACCCACTGTTAGTTGCACATGGATAGTCTCTGATGCTTCGTGCTGTGCCACCAACCTGGGGGTGTGGATATCTTTGACAAATATTGATACTCACCCTCCTTTTGTAGTTTGTTCCATGTTTTGCAGCTGTATAGCATGGTATGAGGTATAACCTGTTAGTGCTAGGGTGCTCTTGGGAGCCTTGAACCAGGTTTCTGTTACTGCACAGATATCAACATTCTCCATGCTGTGGAGAGTTTGGAGTGCGTGCATCTTGCAGTTTAGACTTCTGGCATTGAGTAGCATTATTTCTAGTTTCTTATCCCTTGTGATACCTATGGAGGTGGGTTTGTCTTTTGAGCCTTACCTAAAAAAGGCACTATGGGGGTGACAAGAGCCTTTGGCAATATCCAAAAGGCCACAGGTGACAGGTGAAAGCCATCCCTAGCAAGGCATCATGTCTTGTCAAGCATGTCATCCCAGGCTGACAGGCATTGGATTCCCTTTCACTGACACCAATTCTTAAGACAATTGTTGTAATTGATCATCTTGTCTTCATATTGTGGCATCATATTTGGTGAGGGTAGGATGATAGTCAAGGTCATCAAGTTTGCATATATTATATGGTGCTAAATGCTGTTTAGCACTACCTTACATTGCTTAACAAATGGCCATCATGCCTCAGCTGGTGCTGCAGGGCTGCCTATGTTGGATGCATATACTATATTCCCTGCACATGTTTGAAAGCAGGTTGTGTCAACTTAGGCATCCATTTCACTATATATGGGAGTCAGAGAGAGGTATCATTTCCAGGGTTCCTACTGAGCCAGTGTATGTGCTATGCGTTGCCTCTTTGCCAAGGCCAAGGTATACTGGGCATGCCTCCTTCTGCCTACTGGGGCAGGCTCAGGTTGTTCCTCCTCCAAGTCACACTCTGCCTGTGATGGCCTTGGCAATGGTGGGGGGCTGTTTGGCCCAGGCCTATGCTGGTCCTGCTGCAGCTGTTTTCGCAGAATCATATTATGTAGCATTGCACATACCATGACAATTTGGGTACATGTAGTTGGTGAGTATTGCAAGGCTCCACCAGATGTGTCCAGGCACCGGAACCATGACTTGAGCAACCCAAACACACGCTCTATTACATTTCGTGTTTGTGCATGTGCCTCATTATGACGTTCCTGTTCAGGTGTGTGTGCGTTTCTGATGGGTGTCATCAGCCATGGCTCCAGTGCATAGCCAGCATCCCCCACTAAGTGACCATGTGGGATGTCCCCATTGGCAAATGTCTGGCACAGCTGCGTCAGATGCCAGATATGGGAATCATGGTAGCTTCCAGGGCAGCCAGCACACACATTCATTATTATGCCCTGGGCATCACACATGACCTGGCAGTTGATGGAGGGGAAGCCCTTGCGGTTAATGTAGATGCATATTGCTAGCCAATACCTCGTGGGAATTGGGGAAATATACATGATCACCAACATGTGCTGACATGGCATCCAGGAACTGGTGCAGTACCCTGGATGCTGATGCCTGTGATATCCCCTATCATATCACCAGTTGGTCTCTGGAAGGTACCTATTGCTAGTATTCTTAGGCCAACACATACCTTGGTTTCCACTGGGATGGGTTCCCCTCTGTTGGTTCTATGTGTGAGGCATGGCCTGCACAGCTCAACAATTTGCTGCAGGAGGTCTCTGTCCACTCTATAGCACTCCACTATCTCCAGCTCATGTAACCCCTGGTAGGTGACCCTGGGCCTGTACACTCTTCTCCGTCTCCTCACTGTGGGTTGTCTGGCAGCATTTGCGTTGTCACCACCCTCAGCATGTTGCACATGTCACCTTATAAAAGTGATGGCAGCCCCTAGCATTTTCCGTCTGAGTGAAGCTTTTTCAGTTTTCACTTTTAGTAGCTTACTCCGGTGTTGCAGTGTCTCTTGAGAGAAACAAACTGCACTGTTGTTTGCAGAGTTTTAAGTGCTGGGCTGGGCTAGTGTTCTGCCTGTGTAATTGCCTGATTATGATTGTTTTCACCTGCTAGCTCTACTAGTGTTCCCTGGTAGCTTCCTACTATTTGTTGTGCTTCCTTTTTCCTTTCTGTTTCCTCAGGGGGAGCGACGCGCATACAAGCGCAAACACGCTCACAGCAGCTCACATGCGCACACACATGCTCACACAGACTAAAACTTGCTTATTCAGGTTAAAACACGTGCACACCAGGGCAAAAGTGCTTACAGGTCTTTAAACAGCCTTATACATGCTTACTCCGGCTTAAACGCACGCACTCATGCTTTCGCGCGCACACTCTGTCTTACTCGGGTTTACAGGCGTGCTCACAAGTGCATACCCGCTCAGCAAGAAACTTTGGTGTTATCCACAGTACACACCTTCCATTTCTTGGCTTTCCCTGGCCTACCTGTTGACACACCTCTTTTCATGATGTCTAACTGACAGCTGACACATGCCACTCTGCTCCTATGAGCTTCACTACTTTCATACATACCCCCCTTGTGATGTCACCTACCTCCTACTCTGTTACTCCCCATATCCTACTCCTACACTCCACTGACTGTGCTCATTTGCTATGTAAACGTGTGATTCACTATCCTAACACTCATTTACATAGGATTGCCTACTAATGCTTGGTTACATGTCTTAAACTGGGCTTTTCCCCTTAGCAACCTTTACTCAGTGGCCATGTTGTCTTCAGCCTGCTATTCCCTTACATTGTAATTTAACAGTTTTGATAGATTCCACATTTATGGCTTTTATTTTCTTATTTTATGATTTTTGTAGCGCACCCCGTTTGCGCGGCACTGCGCTACGCTTAAACATCAGAAATCACCGGAAAAAAAAAAGTATTTTTATTTTAATTTTGCATCTGGGAACATTTCCAATGGCCATATATTTGGCCATTGGCATGCTTCCTCAACCATATGCAACCTTTATTTGGAGTTGACAAGGCTCCATTGTGCTATTTGCAGAATGGTACTCAGTTGTCAACTGAGTACATTTCTGCAGCTAACACGGCTCCTACTCGGACAGGTTCGTGCTTCCTGGATCGCAAATTTACCTCATTTGCATAACTTT
>NC_056736.1:352679445-352716945 GCF_019279795.1 Protopterus annectens | reverse complement strand
ATTCCCCATAACTGTGTGATCTGTGCTCTTTCTTGAAGTTAGTGTACATAATTAGCATGGGGTTAGGGAAGATCAGGACAGCTTTCTCCTATGCAAAAACTCTTGCTTTTAATTATGCAGGCTCTGAGCTGAGCCCCTATCCAGTAAAAGGAGAGTACCAAAAGCAGAATGACAGAGAAATTTCCCTCTCAGTGCATAGGAAATATTTTTTAAAAGGGAATGTTTGCATACCAGTGTGTGTGTGTGTGTGTGTGTGTGCGTGTGTTGGGGGGGGGGGGGGGGTAGTCAAATGAAAAACAGAGACCTGCTTTGAAAATATATTGTCCTGAAAGTACAGATTTAGAAAAGCTGGAGGAGACACTTGCCATACATCATAAATGGAGAATTGCATCAAGGAGACATCAGTCTCATATCACAGATGAGGAATCCATGCAGTTGTTGTCCCCTCTCCTATTTGCATGTTGTTATCTAACATAGTTTGGTTTTCATTTGATTTTTCCTTAATGGTATAAATAAATTGTACGGAGCTGAAATTGCTGCCTGGAGTGTACTCTGTCTACTTTGGTGGTTTTCTCAGGAGGGCAAAGTTTGACCAAACATACCAAAGTGCACTATTTTTCAGGCCTAGCAGTACTGCCTGCAAGTACAGACCCATCTTGAGTTGGTATTCACACCTGTAGAAGAAGGGACTTGAGTGTGTTCTTTGTGAGAAACAGCTATCTTTTTGGCAAATTGTCATTTCTGCAGTGGCTAATCATAATGAGAAAGAATGGCAATATTCTGAATTATTGTGAATCTATAAAGAAAATCAGAGTGATGCTCTCTAAGGACATATATGTATTGAAATAGGGGTGAGGCGCTACCTTCCCAAAAAGCACAATGGGAATGAATTCATAATTGATTGTTGAGCAGACTGAAAGACTTTCTTCTTGACCATACCCGAAGAAGCATGTACACAGAAGCAGAGAAGCAGACAGAAGTTATATTCTGAGAGAGAAGTAAGAAACATTAGGTGTTAAGTGATTGCTAAAAAAATGTATGGAATGTAAACAAATGTCAGAATGATAAGTACTTTTGAATGTTTTAACCAAGTAACATGAAATGGCTAAAAGAAAGGCTTATTGAATTGCTGAAAGGTCACTTACCAAAATAAATGCATGGTAATTGTCATATGGCTGCTTATCAGCCATATGCATACTAAATGCACTAACCTGCTGAAAAAATGTAGTGAGAAAAATGTTGTTAAGCATGTATATATGAGTAATTAAATAAACTACTGATACTGATAATCAGTATTGTTTTGTACTTTCAGATTGCAAAGTGTTTTGCAGCATTTTGAATATAGAACTAAAATCAATGAACTATAAGGCATTGTGATATCATATTATGTAACTTTGTGAATGTTGTGGAAGTTGCTAGATATTGTCAAGCAGGTTACTATTTCACATTGATGTAATGCACATCCATTCCTTAAATATATGTTCTTTATATTTTTCTATGTGATAACTAGAAGACAGGCTGCATTAGGTTATGCACCAGACATCCTTGAATATACAACTGAATGTGTTGCACAAGAACGCTTTCTTCTGACACATCAAGGGATGTTAAAGAATGCAGCACAGAAAATAATTAATGCAGACATGAACAATGGCTGATCTGGGTACAGCATGTATGGAATAAATTTAACAACAGTTTGTGATAACAGCTAATAAAAGGAGCTGATTTATGGCAATTCCACCTGAGAGAGGCAGTAGTACATGGTAAGAACCTTTGGATACTTCTTTATGGAAATGTGCTGATAATAGCTGAACATCTCATTGAATATAATTTATTTTAGATCACAATGTAGATTGTGCATACTTTATTTATATTATAAATGTTTTGATTACTTTCTCTAGTGAAGAGTTTGTTCCATCTTGCCTCCTGTAACAGTTAGTACTTATGGCATTTTTGAAAACAATATCACAAATAAATGCTTGCCATCATTTTATCCAAAATAATAAAGGCTCAATTCAATTTATTTCCAAAATTCTCCTAGTAAATGCAAAGTGTGGAAGTTTGCTGTGCCTAAAACTTTAGTGCAGATTGCTGATTTGGTGCTACGTCTATGCAAATTAAAACCTTGAATAAGCCTTGAATAGAACATGCTGGAAGGACATACTTGAATAGGATATGGTGGAGGGACAGATTTGTCTCTCAACAACTGCTGCATCTTTCTAATAGGCTGCCAATTCATATGAAGCAGAGCACCTGTATGACACTGTTCAAAAGGAACCTGGATGAGTGGATGGGGACCATACATTCTTACAGAGATAGTATTACTAATATTGTTTATATAGCCTTATGTTCTGGTTGTCCAGCATTTTATATTTTTGTATGACCAAGAGAAGACTTGGTAAAAGAATCAAAGAGCATTGTTATGCTTTAAAAGTTAAGGATGAAAATTATGCTTTGTATAGGCATTCAACTAAGTTTACAGTTTTTAAGAAATTTACTTTCACTATCTCAGATTACATACAACAAGACAGGAGAGATGGCAACATTAAAAACTGAATAGAAAGAAGAGAGACAGAGTGGGAAATTAAATTAGCCTCTAACTGTTCTCTTGGTTTGAATAATATAATTAATATTAAATGTTTTTAGTAGATAGAAAATTTACTATTTAAATGTTTTATATATTAATCTGTACACATCGTTTTAATGGTTTATTGATTTATTGTTTAATTATTTAATGTGTATCTTGTGTTCACTTGATGGTTTAAACTATATATTTCGGTGATTTTATACATGTACTTGTTTTTTAGAAAAAGTCTTATGATGAAAGCGTTGATTACATTTTTATTACTCTAAAGACAGTCTCCTTTCAGTTTGTTTCTGTGCCACCAGTGATTTTTTTGTTTAGCCTAGTAACCTCCTATGAGATATATATATATATATATATATATATATATATATATATATATATATTTTTTTTTTTTTTTTTTTTTTTTATGGCTTATATAGTTAAAATACATAAATGTTCAACACCATCCCACACTCAGGTATTATTGGTAAAGTCTTCCAGCTAAATGTTAATCCATATGTAACTCACTAGTTAGCAAACTGGCTCACAAATAGAACCTAGGATATTTGGGTTGGTGGTTGTCTCTCCTTCGAAAGACCTGCCACTGGTGTTGTACCCCAGGGTTTAGTGCTTGGGCCACTACTGTTTGGCATTTACTTCTCAGAGGTCAAAATTAATATTAAGGGCTTAGAGATTACAAATTTGCTGATCACTGTAAACTTGGTGAAATCATAAACTCTCCAGAGGACACCATGATCTTCCAAGAAGTCATTTTCCAAACAAATGGCTGATGTCATAACCATGGACTAAAACAAAGTGATGAAAAATATGTAATACTCTCCCTCAACAAACATAACATTGCCAGTAACCATCATATAGACAACACACACCCAAAAACTAATCCTGTAGTTAGGGACCAGGGAGCTTATGAGGACAACAAGCTGTCCTTCTATCACCATGTATCTACAATTGTAAGAACTTCCCTTTTCATTGCACAACTTACTAGTAAGGGCACTGCATCTAGGTTCAGGGCTGTGATCTTCCCACTGAATTATTCATTTATTAGTATGGTGTTCCCTTCAGTATGGACCTCTGCAAACACAGCTTGTCTGGCCACAACACTTTCTCACCAAGAAAAGCAAGGGCCTAAATCATAAAAACTTTGCTGACTGTCTCAAAGCCTTGTTCCTCTTCCCAGTATCATACCGGCTTCTGAGGAGCAATATCTGCCTCAGCAGAACCTGTCCTCTCAGATCTATTGAAAATCTGCAAGTCCAATGGTGACATAAACATCCGATGAAGAAATCTTCTTCTGTAACATAAATAGAGCATGTTGGAGGGATAGATATATATCAGAGAGAATGCCAGCAAAGTACTTCCATTACTGTATTCAGATAGCAGCAGAGACCTCCAAAGCAGACACCCAAGCAATCGCTACCCCAAAACAAAACACGTGCAACACATAACTCACAAAGCCAGTGTGCTGAACAGTCACAGCCCTTAAGGCTAAACAACACACCTGATACACTTGTAATAGGTGACTCTATTGTCAGGCACACTGACGTCCTGCTCACCAGGCTGAACAAGGAGAAGGTCACAGTGAGCTGCCTGTCGGGCACTGGGATCCGCCACATAACACAAGCACTCAGGTCACTCCAAGGCAAGTACAAATATGACTCAGTCATTGTCCATGCTAGTGTGAATGACCTGAGACATACCTCCCTGGACTACATGAAAAGAGACATAGAGGAGCTCTCTGAGCATGTAGCCCAGGCTGGTATGACCCTGACCTTGAGTAGCATCTTACCCTCACCAAGAATGATGCCACAATATGAAGACAAGATGATCAATTTCAACAATTGGCTTAAGTATTGGTGTCATTCAAAGGGGATCCAATGCCTGTCAGCCTGGGATGACATGCTCGACAAGCCACAATGCTTCACTAGGGACGGCTTGCACCTGTCATCCCTGGGCTTTTGGATATTGGCAAAGGCTCTTGCTACCCCCATAGTGCCTTTTTTAGGCAAGGCTCAAAAGACAAACCCACCTCCATAGGTATCACAAGGGATAAGAAACTAAGAGTAATGCTACTCAACTCCAGAAGTCTAAACCTCAAGATGAACGCACTCAAAACTCTCCTTAGCATGGAGAACATCGATATTTGTGCAGTAACAGAAACCTGGTTCAGGGCTCCCGAGAGCACCCCAGCACTACCAGGTTATACCTCATACCATGCTTTTCAGCCCCAAAACTTGGACCGAACCACAAAAGGAGGGGGGAGTATCAATATTCGTCAAAGATACCCACACCTCCAGGTTGGTGGCACAGCACGAAGCATCAGAGACTATCCATGTGCAACTAACAGTGGGTAAAACTGCCTTCCAGTTTATAGCCTGCTACAGACTACCCTCCCAAACCCAGGAACCCCACTCGACCTTCCTGAGAACACTGGAAAATATGAAGGTCTCTCCAAACACCATTATATTGGGCGACTTCAACTACCCAAACATAGACTGGGAGCATTACTCTAGCTCCAACACCCTAACCCAAAGGTTTCTAGAATTTATAAACTCAAATGCTATGGAACAACTTGTTACCACTCACACAAGAGGGGAAAACATACTGGACCTGATCATCACCAACATGGGGACTCTATGCTCCAGACCAGAAGTGTATCCCTCACTGGTAAGATCAGACCATAAACTAATCTCACTGGATATTTACATCCCGACCCCACCCCATGCCCAGAAAACCACAGTGAAAAACGTCTCTAAAGCAAATTTCACACTCCTCAAAACCGAGGTGGAATCCTTCAAAGCCCCCGGGCCTGTGGAAAATATGGCCCAGACTGCAGAATCCTTTATAAACGCATTCTATGAACACCTTCAGGAATGCATGGATCTTGCAATCCCAAATAAAGCCAAGACCCAATCCTCCAAAGGCAGACATCCTGTCTGGTGGACCCCAGCCATAAACAAACTATACTATAGAAGGAGAAAGTTACTACATGATAGAGCAAAATCCCAACAAAGGAAGGCATCAATGATCAGTATTAGAAAAAAACTACCGGCACTCATAAAATCATCTAAGGCCAGCTTCGAGAGAAACATTGCACAGGACATTAAGGATAATCACAAGGCTTTCTTTAGTTATGTTAGGAACCTGGGTGGGAATTCCCAGATATGCTCAGAATTAGTCCAAAATGACAAAAAATACACCGAACCCACAGACATTGCCAACATCCTAGCTGACAGATTCAGGGCAAACCCCCCCCCCCCCGCTCCCCACCAAAAGGTTCAAATATCTATCCCAGCAGAGTGCTGCCCCCCTGACATCTCAGATGCTCAGGTAAGAGCCGCCCTCTCCAAAGCAAAAAACACAGCATCAATGGGACCAGACGGTGTCCCAGGCTGTGTCCTACATGAACTCCAAGAAGAGCTAAACCCAAACATAAAACTACTGTTCAATCTCAGCCTTACTACAGGATATGTACCCAAAGAGTGGTGTACAGCAACAGTGGTCCCTCTCCACAAAGGTGGTGCCTCAACAGATCCTGGAAACTATCGCCTCATAAGCCTGACTAGCTTGGTCTGCAAAGCTTTGGAAAGGATCATCATGGACCTCATAAATAAAGATATTGGGGACCTACAGACACTGGATCCTACCCAGTTTGGCTTTGTTAAGGGCAGATCCTGCCTCTTAAACCTGGTTGATTTCTTTGAGACAGTCACCAAGGCCATTGACGAGGGGAAGGTGGTCCACACAGCCTACCTGGACCTCGCAAAAGCCTTCGATACAATACCCCACTCGGGCATTATAGGTAAGCTCACCAGCTTAAATATAAACCCCTATGTCACTAGATGGGTTGCAAACTGGCTCAAGGACAGAACCCACATGGTTAGAATTGTTGGAGCCATGTCAGACTCCAAACCAGTTACAAGTGGCATCCCACAAGGCTCAGTCCTGGGACCTCTCTTGTTCGGTATATATTTCTTGGAGGTACAGGACAACACGGAAGGACTGTGGCTGACCAAGTTTGCAGATGACTGCAAACTGGGCTCCATAATCGACTCACCAGCTGACACAAGCATCCTCCAAAAGGGCCCCATAGAAACAGACAACTGGTGCCAGAGCCATGGCCTCAAGCTAAATGCCAAAAAGTGTATAGTCATCCCCTTTGGCAAAAACAAAGTGCCCACAAATTACCACATAGGTGGTAATCCATTAAGTACAGAAGAAGTAATTAGGGACCTGGGGACCCAAGTTGATAGCAATCACTCATTTGACAACCACGTGACCAAAGTAGTTAGAAGAACATTTTATATAGCCCACCTAATCATGAAGGGATTCACATCTAGTTCAGGGGAGGTCATCGTGCCTCTTTACTCATCCCTCATCAGGCCCATAATTGAGTACAATGCCCCTTTTGGGATGTACCTTACCAGACATCTGCAGCAACTGGAAAGACCCCAAATGTACCTCACCAAGGGGATCAAAGGGCTCAAACAGATGCCATATGCTGCCCGGTTAAAGAAACTCCAGCTCTACTCAGTGGCATACCGCCTACTCAGAGGCGATCTGTGCCTGACGTATAAAGCCATGTCCAACCCAGAATTAATGGACATGCTGCACCTCAGAAAATCCAAATCCCATCAAGCTACGCGCTCGAGAGACTTGAACCTCAGCACTGAAATAAATAGGACATGCTGGAGGGACAGATTCATAACCCAGAGGCTCCCTTCACTCTGGAATGAAATCCCAGTCCAAGTAAGGCAGAGTCCCTCATTGACTCTCTTCAAGAGGAATCTTGATGAGTGGATGGGAGATCGTAGGTTTACCCTGGGTATCACTTCTGTGTCACTGTTAGACAGAAGCACAGTATACTAACCTCAAAAAAGGGCATAGCAAAATTAATTTAAAATGGGTGGCGAAAGCCAAACACACTCTGGCCAGGCTTATAAATGCCCTAGGGCAGATAGCCTAGTATGAACCTATGAACCTATAAATGGATGAGTAACCTCAAATTAACCCATAGTTAACAACCTTGTCCCTTAAGCATAGGGGTAACATGTTAATTTTCTTTCTTACTCTCTGTTATTTGTATTTAAATTGCAAGGGCTAAAAATGTCTTTACAATGCAGAGCTAGGATTTTAAAGATCCTCACAGATCAATAGTTTAGTAAGTATCTATGAACCTATATACTATGGCAAGTGACAACACTGTTGTGTCAGAACTAAAAAATTGTGCTTGCATTTTAAAAATGTATTTCCAGATGAAAGACCACTTATCTTATTTGACATAATGGTGCTTGGAATCTCAAGGGCAGAGACCTACCACTAAGTTGCCACACAACAACAAAAGCAGACGAATATCCTGGAAAAGAAGATCAACAAATATGCCGAAAGGCTAATCAACTTGCAAGTAGAACAAGAAGGCATATAGTGATCAATAAATACATGAAGAAGGAGAAAAAGACAAAAGAGGAAAAAACTGATGGCACAGAGTGAATGAAGGATAGGGATCTGTGGCCCTCATTAGAATTACTAATTTGGGAGATACCACACATAACACCATACCTCTCAACCTAGAAACATCAAAAATCTGGACAAAAGCCCATGAAAAGTAGGTACAACTGGCCAAAAATTGGGATGCTCATTAACATATAATTTGCATACATAATCATGTAACTCCACCCACTCCAATGGAGTTATGGGATATGAACATAAAAAGTGAAGTCACTAAATAATAATTAATAATGGCAGACATTTGAATTTCACACTTCATATCCCTCAGAAAACACATAATAATGCAAAGCCTGTTATTCTAGCAATTATCTGAGTTTACAAGAGCAATATTTAAAGTACGTCCCTATTTTTGAGCCTTTGTCCCACTATTATTTTAGGCATTGTCCAGATTTCTTGCTCTGAGAGATTGAGAGGTATGATCCACATATTTCTTAAAAAAATCAAGATCATAAAAGCTGAGATTTAGTAAGTGATGACTGCAAATGCATACTATCAGTTCCGATTTGGCATTTTCTATACAATAGAGTTATGTTTGCTTGCTGGCATTGCTCCCCCCAGTAAGTTAAATGGAGAAAAAAATGAATGGTGAACAACAATAAATCACCACTTTATGTTTCATCTCTCTTACATGTGTAAGGTAGGCATGGTATTAGTGCTAATGCACCACTTTATGCTTTAGCTCCTAGGTGAAGAGGCCTGTTGGTTTATGAACGGAGACATTTTGAGATGCCCCCCTTTCTTTTAATCTCAGAATTAGTGTACACTCACACTGTAGTTCTGTGCAATACATAATGGAAAGAAAGCTATCATTCACTTGTTGAGTGTTGGCGTGCTTGTTTCCCCACCTTAGGAAGAACAGCATTTGGAAGGGTGCAATTTAAATTGTAACAACTGATTTTCTATACAGGTTGGCAGTTGTACTCCCTTGGAGATGGAGAGAAGCTGCCATCCTTTACCCATGATGATACACATTCCTTTTGTTCTGCATTTTACAGCTTTACTGCAGTAACATCAAAAGCACTGGGTGCCCCTACTGGACTTGGAATCTCCCTGGATACCTGAGAAATGTGTAGACGCCTCATCGTACTCACACCAGGACCAGCCCCATGAAAAAAAAGTTTCATGTACTCTTTCTGTTTGACATGAGGGTTTCCAAACTAAAGGAAACCCTAGACACTTTAACCTGTCCAGTAGCTGCTGAGCAGTTAGCACTCGGCAACCAAGGAAACTGGACTAACCTCTTTAGTTAAAGAAGTAGTGGAATAAACATCCCTTAAAGCTGGTAATGAAGTCATTGTCTCAGGGGTACACTTTAATCCAGCAGTCTAGTACCCCCTTGTGAACAGCAGCAGAACTATATGCATGCAGATCCAGGCCAGAGCAGCCACCCCAACCTGCAACTTGTGCAGCAAAACAGACTTCAGGAAAAAGTTATATAAAGTTTGAGTTGACAGTGAGTGAGAGCTGCAGCCAATCCCGCAGTAGTCTGCATGTGACATACATCAAACAAACGGCCAGCACCAAGTGGGGAAATGAATACCTTTTATTGTAAACAGACCAGTTTTGGCCCAAAAGAGCCTTTATCAATGTAAAAAAGAAGAAAAGTGTCAAGGCTACCCTCTTATAAATTCCTGGAGCACCACAAAATAACCAATGGCATATAATAATTGATTAATAATTAATTAGATTAACAAGAACCACTTGAAAATGTTTTTAAAATAAACACCCTCCACCAAAAATAAATAGCCCTGTCAGAACAAATATCAATTCAAAAAGCTAAAATAATGCATAAATCATTAAAGACTTTCTACAGATGTTCATTTAGACCAGTTGGAAATAATGCAACAAGTCTAATTATCCAAACTTTTTCCTTCCTAGTTACATTTCATGCCATCTGGCTTTAATGAATTTGTGTCCACCTACTTTGTCAATGATAGAAAATCGAAAACAAGCATTACTATGCACAAGAGTATGCTTATATAGAGCATTGGTAATGACTTTATTTCTCATATTGCTAAGATGTTCCAAAATACGTAGCTTTATTGTCATTTGTCAATGATAGTAAATCAAAAACAAGCATTACTATGCACAAGAGTGTGCTTATATAGAGCATTGGTAATGACTTTATTTCTCATATTGCTAAGATGTTCTGAAATACGTAGCTTCATTGGTCTGGACATTTGTCCAATATAAAATGCAGAGCAATTACAGATGGCCAAATAAATAACCCAATCACTACTACAATTAGTCAAAGATTTAATTTCAAAAATCTGTGGTATATTCTTACTACTAAACTCCTTAGTTTTTACCACATTTGCAAAAACTGCAATGACCACAAGGGAAACACCCCATCAGAGTGGTACCTTCCAAAGTACGCTGGGACTTAATACTGGGGAAAGAAACACGTTTATAAAAATTAAAGTGACCTCCCAAGGTGACCCCTCTTCGAAACGAAAAGCCACATCTGTCATCCAGTATTTGTCCAAGATATTCATCCGCTAGTAAAATATCACAATGTCTCTGTACAAGATTAATCAATCGCTGGGTATTTCTACCAAAAGTAGTTATGAACCTAATCTTGGTATCATCCTTAGGCTTATGATGATGGTATGTCAACAATTTTTGTCTGGGCATTTGGTCAACTTCATTCTTTACTGATGATAAATGAATTGGGGAGTGCCCTCTTTGCATAAATCTAGCTGTGAGATCAACATTATAGCGTAATAAATCAACTTCTCTTGAACAAATATGTTGAATGGGCATGTATTGAGATTTCGGAATGTTTATAATAATATGCCTTGGATGACAGCTGGATGCATGTAACAAAGAATTAGAGTGAAAGGGTTTCCTATATACAGAACTGGTAAGAGTACCATCCTCCTGTTTATTTACCATGACATCCAAAAAAGAGATAGACTTCTTGTCATAGTTAACTGTAAAATGGATCCTCCATTTGTTGTCATTAAGATACTTTAAAAATTCTTCCAAGTATGTAATATCTGATTTCCATATCATCCAGCAGTCATCCAAGAAACACTTCCATATATCAATTTCATCCATGAAAATATTATGATTATTATCATAGAGCAGAATATGATCAAAATAACTCATGAATAGGTCAGCATATATGGGGCAAAAGAAGCCCCCATAGCTGTACCCTTCATCTGGAGATAACAAATACCATTGAACTAAAAGGCATTTTTAGTCAATACATGCTCAGTTAAGCATAATAGGAAAATGTTGAACCCAGGGCTATAAAGGGCTAATTCATTTAACCAAAATTCCAAGGCCATCAATCCACTCAATGAGGGATACTGGTGTATAAAGAACTTACATCTAAAGTGCAAAGTAGCCAGTCAACCTCCAACTGTGTATCACTAATGATGTTTAAGAATTCCATGGTATCTTTAATTCTGGAATTGTTACAACCTCTGCGAGTACGGCAGCTGCAGGGTCCCAAAGTCAATAGGATATCAGGCAAAGAAAGAGGACCAGCATACAAGGCACCATAAATAATATGAAATACTTTATTAAAAGTATTAGGTTCTTAGAACACAGACCAGTTTTGGTACATACAAAATTTAGAGCCTTCTAAAGAAACCGGTCTGTGTTCTAAGAACCAAATACTTTTAATAAAGTATTTCATATTATTTAAGGTACCTTGTATGCTGGTTCTCTTTCTTTGCCTGATAACTTTAATTCTGGCCCTCACAGCTGTCAACAAGGGTTTAAGATATTTAGTGAGATAAACAGAAATGGGTTCAGTTAATGAACCCTTACCTGAGACAATCGGACACCCCGGAGGATGATTCAAACTTTTATGTACCTTAGGAAGTAAGTATAGAAATTGTGGGACTGGCTCCTTTACCTTCAGATGATAACAATTTTTATCATCAATAATGCCTTTATCAACGGCTATATCAAGAAATGTATCAATTTCAACTTTAAACCATACAGCAGGATCAGGGGTAGCCATGGGGACGTCCATGGCAAACACATACGCTAATATTGTATTAAGTCAATGGGAAAAGCAGTATATTTTTAATGAAATGAATTTATATAAGGATAATATACTGTTTTATTAATGTTTTGTAGATGACTGTTTTCTTTTATGGGAAGGAAATGAACAACAGTTGAATGACTTTATGCTCTATTTGAATAATACTACTGACTTCTTAAGGTTTACAATGAATCTATCTAGGACTAAAATGCCTTTCTTGGATGTTGAAATATACAAGAATTGTAATAATGAGCTGGGAATTTGTGTGTATAGGAAAAACATACAGGTTAATAGATACACACATGCTAGAAGTATGCATGCACGGCACATATTTTCTGGAATTATTAAAAGCCAATTATTAAGAATTAGTAGATTAAACACCGACCAACATAGGTGTGAACAACAGATGGATACATTATGTAATGAATTCCAAAATAGAGGATATAATGTGGGACATATTAAAGAAATAAGAGATAATATATTGAAAAATAGAGACACATATGCGCGTCCATTTAATGGTGAGTTCACAACCTTGGAAAAAGTAGACAATAATACACAAAGCGTACTGAGTTATGTCACCACATATAATAGCATGACTAAATATGTTGAAAACAATAATCAGAAGGAATTGGCAGGTCTTGATGGCCCAACCTGAATTAAATAAAATTTTAGGACATACCCCTAGGTTTGCACATAGGAACATGTATAATCTAAAGAAAAGGCTGTGTTATAAAGATTTTGAGATGAACTTGATGCAAACAGTAATATATAATGTGGGCGCATCCCCCTGTCATGCTTGCAGTTGTTGTGCTGACATTTGTGCCCAGAAGTTATTTGAACAACCTATAAATAAAGTAAGATATGAAATAAAATGTCAGGCAACATGTAGAACTGCAATGGTTGTTTATTTAGCTACATGCACACAATGTCCAAGATTTTATATAGGTAAATGCTCAAGGACATTAAAAGATCGTATTACTGAGCACAAATCAGAGATGAGAAGAAATATTCTCTCTAATGCATTGACACAACATAGAATTGAGAAAGGTGCAACACACAAATTTAAATTCAAAGTTTTGGAAGTAATAAATAGAAGCTTAAGGTTGGGTGATATAATTAATAAATTGGATATTTCTGAATACAAATGGATCATAAGGTTGGATGCTGATAAAAAACAGGTTTAAATAGTATGGTCACCATTAAACCAATGTTAGAATTTAGACAGAAACAATAGCATTAATCTTTAAATGGATGTATTTTACTGCGTATGGTGTTTTTTTGATTAAAAAATATATATTTTATATGCTTATGAGATAAATCTATTTTTTTAGGAATGTTATGGTATCTAATATGTCAATATACATATACATATTCTACTTGAAAAGAATTTTTAGTGGAAACATATACTTTTAATTGAAATATATCAATTAATTAACTAATTAATTTGTTTTTATAGAGCATTTTTATAGGATGGCTATGTCAGGTGGTTTTGTTTTATTCTGTATATATATGTATATAAATTCAAATGCATTTGTTCAACACTGAAGAAGGGACATTCCCAAAAGCTTTGTTTTATTAAAGTGAGTTTTTCTTATTCTATTCTTTTTTTTGGAAAAAAAGTTTAACTCATACCTTACTACAAAAATAAAGATGGCTTCCTAGTCCACAAAAGGCATTGCCAAAACAAATACCCTTATAATCGTAAATAAGGAGTTACTCATCTATGTAATAAAGTATGCAATAAAATCAATGGGCATACCATCCAAAAAATGGAAGACCATAACTCAATCCTTGATGCACCAATAATGCCGACCGCACGGAGCACCACTATTCCTCAGAAAAAGGACCAAAACACCAAACAGTCAAATCCAAAGGGTATTTAGTAAATATGTAACCCTTATGCCACAAGCATCCAATATTTACCTGACTGGCAAATAATAAAATATTAATGAAAAGGCCAATATTCATTAAATAGGTGCCCCAATAATGCTTTAGAACATGGAACACCAAGCGCAAAATGCATATTCCCCAAATGCCACCAGAGAAGTAATGAAAATCCAAGAAACCAAAGTCAAAACCTTCGCCTGGATGGCAAGTGCAAAGGCCCACATGAGCAAAGTACATCAAACAAACGGCCAGCACCAAATGAGGAAATGAATACCTTTAATTGTAAACAGACCAGTTTCGGCCCAAAAGAGTCTTTATCAATATAAAAAAAGAAGAAAAGGGTCAAGGCTATCCTCTTATAAATTCTTGGAGCACCACAAAATAACCAATGGCATACAATAATTGATTAATAATTCATTAGATTAACAAGAATCACTTGTCTGCATGTGACATCAGAAGATGTCTATGTGATTGCTTCTCATTTTTGAAAGCAGATAGTCACCCGTAGGAAGGGTGTTAAAATGAATTAAGAGTTAATGACACACTGACTTCAAAGAGTGAACAGATATAAAATCAGAGGCAAAATTCTGGGCAATTGACAGGGATGATGAGTTGGAGTTAGCCAGTGTCATGGGGTTTCCAAGCTAAATCTTAAGTTCTCCTTACACTGTGCTCATTGCACTCTCTCTGTGATACTAACTTGTTTAAAGACCTGTGTCTTCATGGCTTGGAATGAGTGCTCCTTGACAAGCTTTGTTTGTAACTAACCTCAGGACTTCTTTTCTCCACTAACAAACTTTGGTGCATTTCTAATGGCTGACAAATGAGGCAGGGCCAAACTTCATCTGCTTTCTTGTATACTGTCTGCTGCTTGCTTCATATGTGAGATAGATGACTACATTGGCACTGTTTTTAGTCACTTCTCTTATCATGTTGGCTAATGTCCTGTTGACCACATATCTTTTCGTCAGCAGTTTTGCTCAGCATTGAGGGCAGGAGGCATCACTTTCCAGTTCAAGCACCATATTGATACAAGACTTACAAAAGTTATGTCCATACTCCAGGGTCACAGGATGATCAAACAGCTCTAAGCACATGGAGCAGTTTAGCTCCTCAATGACATTATGTTTTACCCATCCTAATGTGGTCTCCATTTTAGCAAAACTGAAAGTGAACTAGAAGACACCCACATGGAAATGTAATAGTATTAAAAACACATCCTCTTCCCTAAAGAAATACATTGTGTCACACCTAACCTCCAAAATATGGGCCCTGTGACCTAGAGGCATCCAATGACAAGTAATCAGGTCATTGTTACAGTACAATGGAAAATCATGTGTAAGTTCAGATTTTTGTACAAGGAAGGAATGGTATCTTAAGAGTTACTAAAACAGGGAGCTGGAACTTTGTCAGTAGTGGAGTGAAATAGGTAGCCATTAATCTTAGTAAATAAAACAAGACAGGGTAAACCCAAGCCCTTCTTTACAGGATATATGCCTATCATTAAACAGCTGATGGAAAGAAAAAAAAGAAAACTTCTGAAGAGCTACTGCCAGTCGTATCATAAACCAATTGGCAAAGAAGGGCAGGGTCAGGAGAAGAGGTGGATCTGAGAGTGACAGATTTGTTTTTATCAACTTATCAGAAAAGTTACCTGCTGTGCCCAAAAATGCCTTTGTTAAGACTTTGGATGGCACTGACATTTTAACTAGCTATGTGTGTGCCTTACTCTGGAAAACATTTACTAAGACTTGGTGACATAAATTTTACATTTTCCCTGGCTCTTTCTTACTGCCGCCAGTGTTCACAGTCACAAATGTTGCTATAAATTCTTTTCCTTCAAATCATTTGCTGACTTGAGACTAAAGGAAATAAAATCAGGAATTGAAGGGGCCACTTGGAAATTCATGGCACCTGATTATTTTGTCCTCAAAACTGGTAAATACCAAGGAATTTGCTATGGTTGAGAGGTATGCATACCATAGTATTTGGCCCTCTTAACTTAAGAGAATTCACTGCATGGGATCCCAGAAAAAACACTCTTTCCACCTCCATGGCATATCCCCTTTGTCTATGCACTCTTCCAGAACTTGGGAGTGGATCACTGCAAATATCAGAAAACACTGAGGACTACCATAGGGAAGTATATACTTATTCTTATAGCATATTACTCCTAGAAGCTTTCTGCATTGCAACCTGCAGATGTTACAGCACAAGCTATTGTTGCAGGATCTTAATTACAAGGTCATGTTGCTATAGCCAGTGCCTTTTAATTGTGGAAGTAGATGATTAAAGTTTCATCTTACATAGTGGAAGAAGTATGCTTTATTTTAAGATTACAAGAGTAGGAGAAATTGACTATACAGGGTTCCTGAAGGACAGCTTGCCAGAAAAAGAAATTAAATAAGAGATGATGAGATACATTCTAGACTGCACTATCCTACTAAATAGACACTGACACTGGAGAAACCTATAACATCAACAAAGGTAGTTGCCGCAGCAGAGTGGCAGGAGGAGAGCAGTCTTACCCGGGGGAGACCAAGGATCAAGTCCTATAAGGGTCAATAAGCAATACGACTGGAAAGGAATCAACTAGAAGGAACTAAAACATCATTCAGGGCTCAAAAGGGGACACCGAATGAAATAAAGATGCAAACATGAGGAGTGATCAAAACTGGGTCACACAGGAAACAAAATTAATAACAATTCAGGAACCTGACCAGAAATGTTCAGTGGAACTAGAAATAAAACACACTATGAGATTTCTCTGCTGGACAACCAAGGGACTTCTTAAACTAGGTAGAAGCATAACAGAAGACTGACACCTTTCAAACAAGATATTATGCAGCATGCTTCATATGGTATTATTCTACATTTAAGAGAGAACTTAGATGCTGGAATGTGGAAGTGTCCTAATGGAAGGCATATGGAAATGAATCATTCCAGGTGGATATGTAAACCCTTCACTACTTTCCTTAGAATAGATTGGAAGGAGCTGGGAAAATTTGTAAAGTTCTTACTGGCTTCTGCAGACTATGTTTGCATCTTTGCTTAATGTACATTCTTTGGGCGGTTAAAGTAATGACCTTATTTTGTAGCAATGTCCCCACTTTTGGTGTGTACATAACCATGATTTTTTCCCCGTTGCAGGTAATGACAATACCTGAAGGAGTATCCCCACATGAGCATACCATATCCTAAATTAGAACATAATAGATGAATGCATCTGCATGTTAAAGACTTACTAAGCACTGATTTTTTTTCTATTTTTCTTGGTAGCAGGTCTGTATTTTATCTTTTCATAGGTTCATAGGTTCATAGGTTCATACTAGGCTATCTGCCCAAGGGCATTTATAAGCCTAGCCCATAGTTATGTGGCTTTCGCCACCCCTTTAGTTTGAATAAAAACTATGCCTATCATTTTTCTGTGCCTCTGTCAAGCAGTGACACTAAAGTAATCCCTGGGGTATATCTGCGATCTCCCATCCATTGGTCAAGATTCCTCTTGAACAAGGCCAGCGAGGTGCTCTGCCTCACATGTACCGGGATTTTGTTCCACAGCACAGGGAGTCTCTGGGTGATGAATCTGTCCCTCCAGCACGTTCTATTTATAACCGTGTCAAGGTTTAAGTCTCCGCCTTGTGGTTCTGAGGGATCTAGATTTTTGAGGTGAAGCATATTCATCAAATCTGGGTTTGACATGGCCTTATATGTCAGGCACAGGTCACCTCTGAGCAAGCGGTATGAGACTGAATAAAGCTGGAGTTCTTTCAGTCGGGCAGCATAAGACATATTTTTGAGACCCTTTATCCTTTTGGTGAGGAACTTTGGGGCCTTTCAAGCTGCATCAGGTGTCTGGTCAGATACATTCGAACGGGCATTGTACTCAATCATAGGTCTAATGAGTGATGAGTACAGGGGACGATGACCTCCCTTGATCTAGATGTGAATCCTTCATGATCAGGTGGGCGATATAGAAGGTTTTCCTAACTACTTTAGCAACATGAGTGTCAAACGAAAGACTACTGTCAACTTGGGTCCCCAGATCCCTGATGACTTTTTCTGTGCTCAGTGGATTGTCACCTATATGGTAGCTAGGGGTAACCTTGTTTTTCCCAAGGGTATGACTATGCATTTTTGGCTTAACTTCAGGCCATGGCTCTGGCACCAGTTATCCGTTTCTGTGAGGCCCTTCTGGAGGATATCTGTGTCAGATGTGTTTTCGACTATGGCGCCAGTTTGCAGTCATCTGCAAACTTTGTCAGCCATAACCCTCCTGTGTTTGCTTGTACTTCAGAAAAGTAGATGCCGAACAAGAGTGGACCCAGGACTGAGCCCTGTGGGACACCACTTGTGACAGGCTTTGAGTCTGACATGGCTCCAGCAACTCTGACCCTGTGGGTTCTGTCGCTAGCCAGTTTGCAACCCATCTTGTGATGTATGGGTTTACATTCAAGCTGATGAGTTTTTCGATGATACCTGAGTGGGGTATTGTGTCGAAGGCCTTTGCCAGGTCGAGGTAGGCTGTATGGACTGCCTTTCCCTCATCAATGGCCTTGGTGACTGTCTCGAAAAAGTCAACCAAGTTTAAGAGGCAGGATCTGCCTTTGACAAAGCCAAACTGGGTTGGATCCAAAGTCTGCAAGTTCCCTATGTCTTTATTTATGAGTTCCATTATGATCCTCTCCATGGCTTTGCAGATAAGGCTTGTCAAGCTAATGGGGCGGTAATTTCCAGATGTTTTTCTCTTCTGTGCCATGCATATGAAGGAATGTGTATGTGCAATAGGGGTGTCTATTTTTAAGTTATACGTTGTTCTGTTTGCAGTGAGACTGACACAGAATGCTATGCAAGATACTGAAGATGGGAATGCAAGACTGAAATAGTACTATGAGCAATGTTTCACATAATGTAATGAATGTCCTCTAATATGTATATGTAAATGGCAAGAAGTCAACAGCATAAGCAAGAAATGCTATAACGAGCAGCCTTACATGGTGTGTGTGTGGGGGGGGGCACTATTATTTCCAGTCTGTTCATATTCCTACAGGAATACCTGAACAGCAGGGCCATACCATAGCATATTCCCTAGTGTGCACCCAAGGATACTAACTTAATACAGTAATGGCTTTGGAAAGAGTGTGAGAAGGAGGAGATGAGGTTCAGCCAAGCACAATAGTAAGGGAGGGAAGAAAGAGAGTGAGAGCTAATGGACTAAACTGGGTTAGAATTTTGTCATGAAATGTATTGGGTTTTACATATCCTGTAAGTAGACAAAGGACATTACAGAGAACAAAGAAATAAAGTAATAACAGAGTATGGCTGCAGGAATCAAAACTCAGTGTGAATAAAATGAGGAAGATTAAGACTAAACAGTTTAGTAAGATATATATACCGATCGTAAGCCCTGACGGGGAAAGAAAAGAGTGATGCTGATTTTTCACATCTGCCTTCAAGTTATCATCATCTTCTTTCAGCTGTACCCATTAGGGGTCACCACAGTAGATCATCTGTTTCAATTTCTTCCTGTCCTCTGCATCATGCTCTTTCACACCAACTGCCTGAATGTCCTCTCTCACCACATCCATAAACCTTATCTTAGGCCTTCCTCTTTTCCTCTTACCTGGCAGCTCCATCCTTAGCATCCTTTTCCCAATATACCCAGCATCCCTCCTCAGCACATGTCCAAATCAACGCAGTCTCAACTCTCTTGCTTTGTCTCCAAACTGTCCAACCTGAGCTGACCCTATAATATACTGATTCCTAATCCTGTCCAACATCCTAGTCACACCCAGTGCAAATCTTAACATATTTAACTCTGCCACATCCAGCTCTGACTCCTGCCTTTTTGTCAATGCCACCGTCTCCAGCCCATATAACATAGCTGGTCTCAATACCCTCTTATAAACCTTCCCTTTCACTCTTTCTGGTACTCGTCTGTCACAAATCTCTCCTGACACTCTTCTCCACCCATTCCACCCTGCCTGTACTCTCTTCTTCACCTCTCTTCCACACTCACCATTACTCTGAACTGTTGATCCCAAGTACTTAAACACGTCCACCTTTACCAACTCTACTCCCTGCATCCTCACCATTCCTCTACCCTCCCTCTCATTTACACACATATATTCTGTTTTAGCCCTGCTGACCTTAATTTCTCTCCTCTCTAAAGCATATCTCTACTTCACCAGGGTCTCCTCAACCTGGTCTCTACTCTCACTACATATCACAATGTCATCTGCAAACATCATAGTCCACGGGGCATCCTGTCTGATCTCATCTGTCAACCTGTCCATCACCACCGCAAATAATAAAGGGCTCAGAGCTGATCCTTGATGTAATCCCACTTCCACCTTAAACGTATCTGTCACTACCACCGCAGTCCTCACCAATGTCACACTACCCTTGTACATATCCTGTACCACTCTTACATACCTCTCTGCCACTCCCGACTTCCTCATACAGTACCACAACTCCTCTCTAGGCACCCTGTCATATGCTTTCTCTAAGTCCACAAAGACACAATGCAACTCCTTCTAACCTCTGTATTTCTCCAACAACACTCTCAGAGCAAATATTGCATCTGTAGTGCTCTTTCCTGGCATGAAACCATACTGCTGATCACTAATCATCACCTCCCTTCTTAACCTAGCTTTCACTACTCTTTCCCATAACTTCAAGCTGTGACTCATCAATTTTATCCCTCTGTAGTTACTGCAGATATGCACATCACCCTTATTCTTAAAGATAGGTACCAAAACACTTTTTCTCCACTCCTCAGGCATCCTCTGACTTTCCAAAATTTCACTAAACAATCTGGTTAAAAATTCCACTGCCATTTCTCCTAAGCACCTCCATGCTTCCACTGGTATGTCATCTGGGCCAATAGCCTATCCATTCTTCATCCTCTTCATAGCTGTCCTTACTTTCTCCTTGCTAATCTGTTTCACTTCCTGATTCACTATCCCCACATTATCCAACCTTCTCTCTCTCTCTCTCTCTCTCTCTCTCTCTCATTCTCTTCATTCATCAGCCCATCAAAGTACTCTTTCCATCTACACAACACACTCTCCTCACTTGTGAGTACATTTCCCTCACTGTCCTTTATTACCTTTACCTGCTGCATATCTTTCCCAGCTCTGTCCCTCTGTCTAGCTAATCGGTACAGGTCCTTTTCTCCCTCTTTAGTGTCCAATCTCTCATACAACTCTCCATATGCCTTATCCTTAGCCTTCACCACCTCTGTCTTCGCATGCGCCTCATCTCCTTATACTCATATCTACTTTCTTCATCTCTTTGACAATCCCACTTCTTCGCCAGCCTCTTCCTCTGTATACTCTCCTGTGCTTCCTCATTCCACCACCAGGTCTCTTTGCCCTCCTTCCTCTGTCCAGATGTCACACCAAGCACTATTCTAGCAGTCTTCCTTACTAGCTCTGCTGTAGTTACCCAGCTATTCGGTAGCTCTTCACTGCCTTCCAGTGCCTGTCTTAACTCTTCCCTGAACCTACACCTCAAAATCACCCTTTTTTAACTTCCACCATTTAATCCTTGGCACTGCTTTCACACTCCTCCTCCTCTTCTTCTTGATCACCAACGTCATCCTACAGATCACCATTCTATGCTGCTTAACTACAATTTCCCATGTCACCACTTTACAGTCTCCAATCTCCTTTAGACTGGCCCTTCTACATAAGATATAATCCACAGGTGTGCATCTTCCTCCACTCTTGTACGTCACCCTATGCTCCTCCCTCTTCTTAAAATACATATTCACCACAACCATATCCATCCTTTTTAAAAAATCCACAATCACCTGACCTTCTGCATTCCTCTCCTTAACACCACACCTACCCATCACTTCCTCATCCCCTCTGTTCACTTCACCAACATGCCCATTGAAGTCCACTCCAATCACTAGTCTGGCACCCTTGGATACACTCACTGCCACTTCATCCAACTCACTCCAGAATTTTTCTTTCTCATCCATCACACACCCAACTTGTGGAGCATATGCACTAACAACATTCATCATTACACCATCAATTTCAAGCTTTATAAACATCACTCTATCAGACACTCTCTTCACCTCCAAAACACTCTTGGCATACTGTTCCTTTAGGATAACCCCTACCCCATTTCTCCTGCCATCCACACCATAATAGAACAATTTGAACCCATCTCCTACACACCTGGCCTTACTTCCCTTCCATCTAGTCTCTTGCACGCACAATATATCAACCTTCCTTCTCTCCATCATATCAGCTAGCTCTCTCCCTATACCAGTCATACTGCGAACATTCAAAGTTCCTACCCTCAGTACTACACTCCTAACCTTCCTCCTCTCTTCCTGCCTTCGGGCATGCCTTCCCCCTCCTCCTCTGCTTTCAAGTATCTACTAAAAAAAAAGTGACTATGGTAACAGGATATTATGGAAGTGTGTAAAAAAAGGGGCATAAGTCAGCTTTAGGATATGATATATATATATATATATATATATATATATATATATATATATATATATATATATCCTCTTCACATCTGCCTTCAAGTATCTACTCAAAAAAAAAGTTGTGACTATGGTGACAGGATATTATGGAAGTGTGTAAAAAAGGGACATAAGTCAGCTTTAGGATATGATATATATATAAATAAATATATATATATATATATATATATATATATATATATATATATATATATATGTGTGTGTGTGTGTGTGTGTGTGTGTACAGAAAGAGAGAGAGAGATGCAGCTGAAACAATTCTATGTCTATATATCTTATATAGATATAGATTTAGATATGTGTATACTTATATGCCTCTAATATGGACACACTTGACTTTATTCTCAAGTCTTTTCAAAACGTAGGGGGTACTGCCATATTCAGTGGACATCTTACATTTAGAAAATGACTTTAGCCTTGTTTTACATGAAAAAATAGAACTTTGTTGGAACTCTGAATTCCCAACAAAGTTCTACACTTGGGGGTGGTAATACTGTATGGCAGAAGCTAGCCTATATATTTAATAGGATTAAGACAGACAAGAAGGATACAATTGCAACTTACAAGGCTATAATATTGGTCAAAAGAATCAAGAAAAAGTGACTTTGTGCCCAGCAGATTGATCAGCTAGAGTGAGTTATTAGATTTATTGGACAAACATTGGCTGACAGCATCAGACGCAGGCTTGGTGTTATTTGATATCAAGAAAGAATTTTGATAGGGTGCTATGGAATTTTCTCTTTGAAATCCTAAACCACAATGGATTCAAAGAAAAGTTTATTTAATGAATGTAGCTCTTATTTTCAAATCCTGCATTTAGAATATTTGTAAATGGAACCCATTTTCTTCAGGACTTTTCATCTTGGTAATGCAGAAGCTGACTTACCTAGACAGTGATTACCTAAAGGAGGTAGCAGAAAACAATGGTGTAAAAAGCCCTTTCTACGTGCTTGCAGACGATTGCCATTAAGTTAAAGAATGCATTTAATACTAGATGAATTACTAGAAATATTTAGAAAATTTGGCAACATCTCAGATTTGAAATCTAATAATGAGAAATCGGTAATGGCGAGGTTGAGAGAACATGCTGGAGAAAATTCCAGGCTGGAATCCATAAAGTAGCATACTCAAACTGTTTAGGTCTACTAGTAGGTAAAGCATGTAAATGAAACTTCCAAGTAGCAGAAAAGATTATTAAGAATGAATTAATTAGCAAGTCGGAGACCTTTAACATGATTTCAGGTTGATAAGGGTAGTCAAGACCATTATCATGCCACATGGTTTTACGTTATTCAGTATCTTCCATTTCAAGCCCAACACATGACTCCAATGAAAATACAGAACCTGAAAATTATACCCCGGATTTACTATTCCTCCATGCAGGACTAGCTTAGTCCTGCACGGAGGCATCTGTTTAGGAGCAGGACAGCAGTGTGCCATGCATAGTAAGGAGGTACGCTGCCTGAGCTCCTAATCTTACACAGAAAGTATAAGAGTGCAGGGGGCGTGTCTGAGAGCAGAGCTCTCAGAATATACATGCCCTCACAATGAAGAACAGCAGAAAGGGGTAAAAAATTAGCGAGACTGCTCATAGGTGTCCGTATATCCCCACCAGCAGTCCCCCTTGTGTACAACAGCAAAAGTATACAGAAATTAAATGAACAAACCCATGTTTTTTTTTTTTAAATCCGATTAAAGCTAACCATAGGTGCACGGGTGTGCCCATCCCTTAGCTACAGTTAATGTAGCTTAAATGGCTGAAGAGGATAAAAAGGAAGATATATGCAAATGAAACTGCATAGCAATAGTGTAGTGGGCAGAGATTCGCCTTATGAACAAGCATTCCTGGTTTAAGTCCCATTGCAGCACATTCCATTTTCCATGGCAAAGCACGTTATGACTAATATTTATGTTGCATAACCCACTAAATAACATATATTTATGAACTGGAGTACTGCAGTAAATGCACATGTGAGATGTTAGTATCATAGTGAATAAAGCACTAGTAAGCAGGTTTAAGCACCAATAAGCAGTAGTAAGCATATTTAAGCACTAGTAAGTGAGCTTAAGCCCGTTTGCGTGGGGGCAAGCAATGCGCACACAGGTTAAGCAATTCTGAAGCTGTCTGTAAGCAGTTGTAACTGGAGGTTAGCAGTGCTTACTGTCATGCAAACCCATGCAAACCCGCTTACAAATGCTCAGAAGTGCGTTAATCACTATATCCAATGGCCCTTGTTCTGCCCAGCAACAAAATAAACAGCCATGCAGATCTCGAACCCAGGACCCTATACACCATAGTCACAGTAGTTAACCACCAAGTCATCACAGAAGTACAGAGGAATGAGGTATCAGCAGACAAGTCTTCACCATCGTAAAACCAAACTGAACCCGTGAAAGGAATCAGTATACAGACATATGTGCCTTAACCCACTACATAACATAAATATGTGAACTGGAGTACAGCAGTAAGCCCAGAAGTTAGGTGTAATTATAATAGAGTGTTGAAGTCCCCATATAAAATACAAGGACCCCATACAGTGTATGTTCACATCAATCATGGATACCAGGCATACATATAAGGTGCAATGAATAATAAATCAATGCCAAAAATGAATTATAATGCAAAGTCTAATGTAAGCAATGCTAAGCATTGCACAGGTCAGCTTAGGAGGTGTAAGCAATGTGTAGGCCAGCTAACTCACTGTGGCCAGTGTTATACCCCTTTAAACAATGCCAACCCTAGGTAAGCAGGTTTGTCCATAGCCTAGCCTTTTCAAAACTGTCCAATCACGGAAAAGTATGGGAAATCAGCCCTACTTAAACCCAAGAGGCAGAAATACATCTCATAACTGGTTGTAGCTTACCTTTGCAGACACAATGGCAGTAAGGGGAGAAGGTGTGCGTTTTTCGGCGCAGTGCTGATGCATCCAGGATTCCAAAGTCATGGCAGTACTCCTTGTCAATGACCATGATCAGAGACTGCTGCAGGGCCAGTACCAGGGCTCCCAATATAAGGCGGAGGCCTGGGATGGTCTCACCCATGGCCTCACCAGTGCCACTGGCATACCACAAACTGTTGAGCAGGTCGGGCATCACTATGCCAACCTGAAGCAGTATAAGGAGGACCTCTTGAAGCAGTGGATCCAAGAGGCTAGAACGGCAGGGGATGTCCCAGTTGTATCACCTCACTATGTGTGTAATAATTTCCAGCTCAGGTATATCATGGATAGGTATGGCTAAATATTTCACTTATGTCCCCCACAGCTGCAATGGAGTGGGCTGTGAACCAGTAAGCCCATGTCAGTTGCCTGGCGAGGTTGCGATGCGAGGCAGGTCAGTAATACTCATGCATTTACTGTCATAGGAAATAAAACTAAAAGTAGAAGTAAATTAATTGTCTGTATAAAACCTGTATTGTGCAAGGCAAGTACTGCATACACTAGAGAATATGTCAGGAAGAGTCTCATATCGTTTGTATGTAAATAAAGGTGTAATAGCCTGACAATAAAGGTCTAACTGCTGGACTGCATGTGTATACTCTGGTATCATATGGTGATGTAGATTTGCAATCATTTTACTTTATTTTATTTTACATTTGTTAACCGATAAAGTCCAGCTGGACACAGGTCCATTTTCAGCGGAGGCCCAGGGAGATAAACTCCAAAACAACATACATAGGAGAATAGGCAATTACATGGAACATACATTTCATGTTATGAGAGCTTTCATTACATACATCCAAGGAGATGATACATACAATATAGGATACATTAATTTGACAGTTCATATAGAAGTCAAACATTAAGGTACAGAGTATCACAATACATCTACTCAAAAGACCTGAAAGTGGCAATAATTTAAATTCTTGAAACAGAGTGTCTAAGGGTAACTGGGGTACAGAGGAGTTATCTATTTAAGGCTTAGCCTGCAGAGTGGCATGAGCATAACCAATTTTCCTGAAAATGTATTTTCAGGAGGTTTTTAAACTGAGTGGTGGAGGTGGTAGAGGTAGTATGGATTGGTAAGGTATTCCATTTTTTGGCAGTGGTGCTGGCAAAAAGGGATTTGCCAGCATCATTTTTGTGCTTGATGACTTTTATGAGGTTTTGTTTGCTAGATCTAAGAGTTCTAGTGGGGATGTGTGGTTGTATGAGTTCCTGTAGTGAAGGGATTAGGCTGGTAGAGTAGTAGAGTTTGTGAACAGTGGATAGTTGGTTGAGTAGTAGCACATGAGGTAGCTCCAACCAGTTGACTTGTTTAAGTGAATGACAGTGATTGGACCTATATGGGGATTTGGTAGCGAATTTGGCAATTTTGTTGCAACAAGATTCCATTTTATTTAGGTCAGTTTGCCGGACATTAGTTAGGATGGGAGTGGCTATAAGAGGATGGATAGGAGATGTGTCCTAGTAATGGTTGCTTTGGTGTTACTAGTCATGAAGTGTTTATTTCTAAATGGAGTCCAAGTTTTTTGTTAACTTTCTTGATGGTTTGAGCAATATGGATGTTGAATTTAAGATTGTTGTCAATTTCAACACCTAGCAGTTTTGTGTGTGGGGTAGGGCTGATTTCAGTGTTGTCCTTGGATTTGATGCAGAAGTTATTTCTTAGGGGTGGTGGTTTTCCAGGGCCAAATATAATAAGTTTGTTTTTTGGGGGGGTGAGAAGAAGTTTGATATTGGTGAAAGAGGTTTCTGCAAGGGTGAAGTAGGTCTTGGTTAAGGTTTGAAGTTCATGTAGTGTGGAGGCAGTGCAAATAAGGGTGGTGTCATTTGCATATTGTACTACTGACACAGAGGGTGAGGAAAAAGTAATATGGTTAGTATATAAGGAGAACATTAAGGGACCGAGAATAGACCCTTGAGGGACTCCTATTGTAACTGGCTATAGGGGGGATTGTTGGTCTTTCCAGAGAACTGTTTGACGACCAGATAGGTAGCTGTTAAACCAATCAGATGAGGAGGGGCTTATGTTTATGCTAGAAAGAGAATTCAGAAATATGTTGTGGTTAACAATATCAAAGACTTTTGATAACTCTAAGAATATGGAGGAAACAAACAGACCATTATTTCTGTGGTGGTTAACTGTGTCTGTGAATGATAGAAAGGCTGTGGTTGTACTGTGGGATGGTCTAAAACCATGTTGTGTAGCAGAGAGAAGGTTGTTATCTTTGAGGTGTCACATAAGTTGAGTGTGAACAACTCTTTCTAATATTTTGGACAGAGGTGATAGGATAGCAATTGGATGATAGTCAGGTCTAAGGAGATTCCACCTTTGTGTAGTGGAATAATGTGTGAGATTTTCCAGGAGGTGGGTACTTTGTTTTCCAGCAGTGATCTATTTCTGAGAATAGAGACTAGGTAGGCCATGGCTTCAGCTGATATCTTAAGCAAGTCTGCTGGTAGCTTATTGGCTGCTAGTGTGGTTGGTTTTAATATTTTGAGGAGCTTAGAAATTAACCTGGTGGACACGGGGTGGAGGTTGAAGGTGGGGATGTTGGGTTGAGTATTGGGAGGGGTGGTGGTATTTGTTGGTGTAGGAGTATATATATTAGTTTGGGCACTGGCCAGGGTTTCGACAGTTTCTGTAAAGAATTTGTTGAATTGTGTAGGAATGTTTTTAAGATTGCTAGGTAGTACTGGGGATGGGGTGGTGGTATTTCCTGGGTGGAGTATGCTATTTAGAGTGGCCCAAAATTTGGGGGGGTTTGAGCATGTTTTTCCTGCAAGTTTTTGTATTAATTGACTTTGTCTAGTTGAATTTGTTTCTTGGTGTTGTTTTGGAGCTCTAGATAGTTTTGTCTAAGACTTAAGGTTCTATTTCTCTGATATTGCATCCAGGCTTTGTCTCTTTCTTTCATTTTAGTTTTGGTGTCTTTGGTGAGCCATGGGGCATAGTTTTTATTCTAATGGTTTGGGAAGGTGCATGGTAGTTTAGGATGTCTAGGAAGGTCGAGCTGAGATTTTCAACAGTGTTGTCTATGGAAAGTTGGATAAGTGGGGCCCAGTTTACACTTTGTAGTTCTTAGATGATGTTAGTTGCTATAAACTGTTTTCTACTGTGGAGTTCCCGGAGGATCGGTTGGTTAATAGATTGTGATTTATGCCTAATTAAGTAGGTTGGGTGATGGTCACTTAGGCTGTCTGGGAGACAGCCAGATAGGTGAACATGAGTGGGGTCAGATACTAGGATCCAGTCCAAGATGGATTGGCGTTTGGATGCTTTGTCATTTCTTGTGGGAGTTATTATGGTTTGGGTAAACCTGTGGAGGTTTAGAAAGGCAGAGAGGTTGTGGCTGGAGCATTTTGTCCAGTCTATATTGAAATCCCCTAGTAGTATGGCTTCATGTGGAAAGGAGTTGGAAAGCCAGTTAAGTAGGTTCATAGGTTCATAGGTTCATACTAGGCTATCTGCCTGAGGGCATTTATAAGCTTAGCCCATAGTTTTGTGGCTTACGCCACCCCTTTAGTTTGGAGAAACTATGCCCATTATTTTGCTGTGCCTCTGTCGAGCAGTGACACTGAGGTAACCCCTAGGGTGTATCTGCGATCTCCCATCCATTGGTCAAGATTCCTCTTGAACAAGGCCAGCGAGGTGCTCTGCCTCACATAAACCGGGATTTTGTTCCACAGCATAGGGAGTCTTTGGGTGATGAATCTATCCCTCCAGCACGTCCTATTAATAACCGTGTCGAGGTTTAAGTCTCCGCCCTTGTGGCTCTGAGGGATCTAGATTTTTGAGATGAAGCATGTTCATCAAATCTGGGTTTGACATGGCCTTGTATGTCAGGCATAGGTCACCTCTGAGCAAGCGGTAAGCAACTGAATATAACTGGAGTTCTTTCAGTCGGGCAGCATAAGACAGATTTTTGAGACCCTTTATCCTTTTGGTGAGGAACTTTGTGGCCTCTCCAGCTGCTGCAAGTGTCGGGTCAGATACATTCCGAATGGGGCATTGTACTCGATCATTGGTCTGATGAGTGATGAGTATAGGGAGACTATGACTTCCCTTGATCTAGATGTGAATCCCTTCATGATAAGGTGGGCAATGTAGAAGGTCTTCCTAACTACTTTAGCAATATGAGTGTCGAATGAAAGGTACTGTCAACCTGGGTTCCCAGGTCCCTAATAACTTCTTCTGTGTTCAGGGATTGCCACCTATATGGTAGCTAGGGGTAACCTTATTTTTCCCGAAGGGTATGACTATGCATTTCTTGGCATTTAACTTTAGGCCATGGCTCTGGCACCAATTATCCGTTTCTGTGAGACCCTTCTGAAGGATATCTGTGTTGGATGTGTTTTCAACTACGGCCAGTTTGCAGTCATCTGCAAACTTTGTCAGCCATAACCCTCCTGTGTTTGCTTGTACTTCAGAAAAGTAGATGCCAAACAAGAGTGGGCCCAGGACTGAGCCCTGTGGGACACCACTTGTGACAGGCTTTGAGTCTGACATGGCGCCAGCAACTCTGACCCTGTGGGTTCTGTCACTCAGCCAGTTTGCAACCCATCTTGTAATGTATGGGTTTACATTTAAGTTGATGAGTTTTTCAATGATACCCGAGTGAGGTATTGTATCAAATGCCTTTGCCAGGTCTAGGTAGGCTGTATGGACTGCCTTTCCCTCAATGGCCTTGGTGACTGTTTCAAAAGTCAACCAAGTTTAAAAGGCATGATCTGCCTTTGACAAAGCCAAACTGGGTTGGATCCAAAGTCTGCAAGTTCCCTATGTCTTTATTTATGAGATCCATTATGATCCTCTCCATGGCTTTGCAGATAAGGCTTGTCAAGCTAATGGGACGGTAATTTCCAGGGTCGGTGGAGGCACCGCCTTTGTGGAGTGGGACCACAGTCGCTGTGCGCCACTCCTGGGTACATATCCGAGGTGAGACTAAGATTAAACAGCTGTCCTAACTGTGGGTTTAATTCCTCATTGAGTTCATGGAGCACACAGCCGGGGACACCATCAGGTCCCATGGATGCTGTGTTCTTTGCCTTGAGAGAGCAGTTCTCACCTGGGCTAGAGATGTTTGGGGGCTACAATCATTTGGTATAGATATCTCTCCTTTAGGGAGGGGGAGAAGTTTGCACTGAACCTGTCAGCCAGTATGTTGGCAATGTCTGTAGGATCAGTAATCTTCACATCATTTTGAACTAATTCTGAGCATATCTGGGAGTTTCCTCCTAAGTTTCTGACATAGCTAAAGAATGCCTTATGGTTGTCTTTAGAGTCCTTAGCTATTTTTTTCTCAAAATTAGCTTTGGATGATATTATGAGAGCTCTTAGCTTTTTACTTATAGTGATCAGCGGTGTCTTACCTTTTAAGGATTTTGCTCTATCTTGTAGTAGCTTTCTCCTTTTGTTGTAGAGTTTGTTTATGGCTGGGGTCCACCAGACTGGACGCTTGCCTTTGGTACAAAGAGTCTTTGTTTTGCTTGGGATTGCCTGATCCATGCAGCCCTGCAGATGCTGGTAGAAGGCATTTTTAAGTGATTCAGCGGTTTGAGTAATGTTAACCGCCAGCTCAGGGGCCTTAAAGGAGACCACACTAGTCTTTGGAAGTGTGAAGTCGGCTTTCGAGAAGTTCTTTACTGTGGTCTTTTTCATTTCGGGTGGGGGCAGGATGAGGACCTCCAGCGAGATTAGTTTGTGATCAGATCTCACCAGTGAGGGGTATACTTCCGGCGTTGAACATTGTGCTCCCATGTTCGTGATGATGAGATCAAGTATGTTTTCTCCTCTTGTGGGGATGGTGACTAGTTGTTCCATGGCATTTGAGTTTATGAATTCCAGGAACTTTTGGGCTAGAGTGTTTGGGCTTGAGTAGTGTTCCCAGTCTATATTAGGGTAGTTGAAGTCACCTAGTATGATGGTGTTCGGAGATACATTTATCCTCTCCAGTGTCTTCAGGAAGGCCATATGAGGTTCCTGAGTTTGCGGGTGGCCTGTAACATGCTACAAATTGCAGAGCAATCTTGCCTATGGTTAATTGCACCTGGATGGTTTCCGATGCATCGTGCGATGCCACCAATCTTGAGGTGTGGGTGTCCTTGATGAATATGGATACCCCTCCTCCTTTCTTGGTATTGTCCGGGTTTTGGGGCCGGAACGCATGATATGAGGTAAAACCTGATAGTGCTGGGGTGCTCTCAGGAGCCTTGAACCAGGTTTCTGTCACAGCACAGACATCGATGTTCTCCATACTGAGAAGGGCCTCGAGTGCGTGCATCTTGAGGTTGAGACTTCTGGCATTGAGCAGCATTACCCTTAGTTTTTTCTTTGTTTTGTTCTAGGGTGGTAGGTTTAGAATTTGAGCCTTGCCTAAAAAAGGCACTATGGGGGTGGCAAGAGCCTTTGCCAAAATCCAGAATCCCAGGGTGACAAGTGCAAGCCGCCCTCAAGCAGCGTGGCTTGTCCAGCATGTCATCCCAGGCAGACAGACATTGGATCCCCTTTGAATGACACCAGAGTTTAAGCCAATTGTTAAAGCTGATCATCTTATCTCTGTATTGTGGCATCATTCTTGGTGAAGGTAGGATACTGCTCAAGGTCAGGGTCATACCTGCTTGGGCTACATAATCAGAGAGCTCCTCTATGTCTCTTTTCATGTAGTCCAAGTAGGTGTTCCATGACAGTTGTGTTATTGCCTGGTGGGATATAGCCACCTGCAATAATTAGGTGCTTGTTGGGATTTATTTCTAATTTACCAAGAATTAGTTCTACATCATTGATTTCTGGGTTATTGTAGTCTAGTTCCTCTATGTTGAGGTTATTTTGGAAGAGGATTGCTACACCCCCACCCTTTTTTCATAGTCTATCTTTTCCAATCATATTGTAGCCTGGGGCAGCAATTTCATCATTATGGTGATCTGGTTTGAGCTATGTTTCTGTTAATATTGTGACTTCAGGTTTGTAAAGGGTAAGCAAAGCATGAAGGTCATTGGTTTTATTGAGTATGCTTCTTACATTGACGTTTAAGAAGAGGGTAGATGTATAGGTCTATTGTGAATGGCATTTAGTTGGTTTGTGGTGGGGTTAATAGGTGAGGTAGGTAGGTCTTTGGTTGGGTTGTTTGTCACCTCAACTAGTGAGTGTTTTGAGTAAGTGTGAGTAGTGTTTGCTAAAGTTGTATAATAATTTGTGTAACCTTTGAGAGCTATGTGGGTTTATTTTGAGTTTTAGTCTGTAGTGTGGTAAGGCAAGTTATTGGGTGTGGGTAAGGATGTATTGTTCTATAGGGATGCTTTTTAGTTTGGTGTGGTTGTTTGTGGAGTCAGCCTGCCAGGGGGGAAGGGTGTGGCTTCTGAGTTGAGTGTGGTAAGTGGTTAGAGTGGATAGAAAAAGCAGGGTAATGAGTTTAGTAGGATATAGTAGTGCATTTAGTAGTTGGGTTGGTTGTGGGCAAGGCATGCTGTATAGGTGGAGTTAGTTGCTATAGTAGCGGTGTGTTGAATTTAGAACGGGTTACTGGAAGGGGAGGAGTCTTATGTGGGAGGAAGTAATAGTACTGTTGTATTAAGCACTGTTACCCACACCGTGCACTATAAATTGAATGTGTAGGAATGCCTGTATATGACAGGTGTAATCCCCAGAGGCCATGTAGTACAACTGAGAGACACATAGACAGAAAACAGAGAAAATGCAGACAACAAAAACCTGAATAGCACATGCAGCTGAGATGTGAACTGTTTTTTAGCACACACAGCCATGGTTCGAATCCTGCCAGTGGTAGTACTCTGCATACAGAATCATACCCCACAACTGTACAGATATGTCTAGAATGCCCAGTAAAGTGGCCCATATCTGTTGACTATCAACCTGTCCCCCTGGGAAATCAGTGGGATGATCCCAGACATATAGGCAGCAACAGGAAATACAACTGATTGATACACATCTATGAGAACAAATTTGGCACACTAGCAACTCCCCAATACCTTATGAGACTAAGAAGCAATGTATGTCCCATTTACACCCCATCTTGTCAAGCTGTGGTCAGAGTGTGTACAGTAACAGAGTGAGATGTATGTGCATAATAGTAATGTGGAATCTGGTACTGTGTATGGGAATATTCAGGTAGTGCTAATAAACATTCCTCCCACAGGTCTGTCAGATACCAACACTGTGCCCAGAAATACAAGAATGATACCCTGTACTAGTACTGTTTACACTGCTTTGTATGGCAGTGCGACTGATGCAGTTGCTCTGAATAATGAGGTATTACACATCGCTGTTGCCCACACTGTCCTACAAAATATAACTATCTAGGAAATCTGTATGAGAGTGTTATAATACAAGGTCAGAATGCAAAAGCACAGGGGATTAATAAGACAGAAAGCAGAGAGGAGATATATAGTAATGTCTTTATAGCAGACACAACTGTGATGGACAGTGTTTAAGTTGCAGTATACACAGCCATGATCTGAATCCTGGGAGTGGAAGTAGGCTGCATACAGAATCATACCCCACAACTGTACAGATAAGACCAGAATGTCCAGTATATGGGCCCATATCTGCTGCCTGACCCCCTGGTAAGTCTGTGGGATGATCCCAGATGTATTGCCAGCAAACAGGGAATGCAAGTGATTGTCAAACATCTATGAGAACATACCTGTCACTGTAGCAACCCCCGAAACTGTTAGGAGAGTAATATGCCAAGTATGTCCTACTACACCCCCATGTTGTCAAGCTTGTGACCAGAGTGTGTACAATAACAGAGTGAGATGTATGTGCATAATACTAATGTGTAATCTGGTACTTTGTATGGCAACATTCAGGTAGTGCTAACAAACATTGCTCCCACAAGTACATCAGATATGAACTCTGTGCTGAAAAATAAAGACCATTATAACCTGTACTGGTACTGTTCACTCTAGCATTGTAGGGAATTGTGAGTGCTGCAGTTTCCCTGAATAATAATGTATCACTGATCAATGACACCCACACTGTACTACATAATATAACTGTGTAGAAAAGCATGTATATGTGTGTGTCAGGTCACTGAAGGTTGAAGTGGGCAATAATCTAGATATGTCCCGGCACACCTGCATGTGGTCAACACATGGCCAGAGTCTGTGCAGAAAGAGTTGGATGGCTATGTGCACAACATCAACCTGGAATCTGGGAGTATGTGTAGAAATAGGTAGTTAGTGTTAACCATTCCCTCCACAGGTATACCAGGTAAGAGGTGTATACTGCAGGTAAAACCAGTTCATGTATAATGATGACAACAGCCATATCACTGTCCAAACTAAGGCTATAGGGTAGTGTAGTAAGACTTGTATGGTACAGATAGCACTGACTAGGAAAGTAATTACTGATTTATTACTGTTTCTGCATTTTCTGTGTGTTTCTATCTAAAAACATAAAAAAAAACAAAAAAATAATCCTTGTTTTCCAGCCTCTCCTCGACTAGTTTAGACCAGTTTACAGGCATTGCTGTATTCTGGGCTGTGGTGTAGTTCCTGTGTTGTCCATTACCTTACTTGGATAGAAGGAAGTTTCTTTGCTCACCAGTGGGAGTGGGGAGCCTTGAGCAGCCTACCTGTCCCTGTAGGAAGTGACCTCAGCACAAGAGCTGTAGCAATTGGTTGTTTTGGACCATCTCTAGCTCTTTTGTAGTTCCCTGTTTAAAATCTGCGTTTGCGCGGCTTTGCGCGATTGTGCACATAGTGCAGCGCCAGTTAAACTAGGTTAAACTTCTTCTGGCTCTGCCAAGACTGCTCTTCAAATTTTCCCTTAAGAAAGCTCTACTCTTAGTATAATCAGACTACTCGCTATATTATAAGCCTAACACTTGTTCTCAAAACTTCTCTACTAAGTAAGCACTCTCATACTAAGTAAGCACTACATCCACCTACCACCCCTGTGAATATCCACTTCCCTTAAAGGCACAGTACTCCCTTATACTGTTCTAGCATGTCGAGTGGTAGATTACTGGTGTCCTCTCCAGTTCAGCTGGTTAATCTGGGTATCTTGAGACAATGCTACAATTGTCTCATGTACACAGATAACCCTCTCCTCCTCCCAACAAACACAAATACATGTGAGAAATGCAACTATATAGCCAAACGGGAGGCTGAACTCTCTCAATGCAGGGCTGGCATGACCAGACAGGAGGAGATGGTAATCACACACACAACAAACCCAGTCCCACATAGACCTTCCACAACTGCAAACCAAACACATAAAAATACAAAGACATACTCGGAGGCTCTAATAAAAAACTTACCAAAACAACAGAGGCTCCCAAAGCAGACATCCAAAAATCCACCACCACAAAACAAAACACATGCAACACATACTTCAATAAATCAGTGTGTCAATCAATCAAAGCCCTTAAGGCCAAACACCATGCCTGCTACACTAGTAATAGGTGACTCTATAGTCAGACACACTGATGTCCCGCTTACCAGGCTGAACAAGGAGAGTGTGACTGTGAGCTGCCTATCGGGAGCTAGGATCCGCCACATAACACATGCACTCAGGTCACTCCAAAGCAAGTACAAATATGACTCCGTCATTGTCCATGCTGGCGTGAATGACCTGAGACATACCTCCCGGGACTACATGAAAAGAGACATAGAGGAGCTCTCTGATTATGTAGCCCAGGCTGGTATGACCCTGACCCTGAGCAGCATCTTGCCCTCACCAAGAATGATGCCACAATACAAAGACAAGATGATCAGCTTTAATAATTGGCTGAAGTACTGGTGTCATTCTAACGGGATACAATGTCTGTCTGCCTGGGATGACATGTTGGACAAGCCACACTGCTTCGCAAGGGACGGCTTGCACCTGTCACCACTGGGCTTCCAGATATTGGCTAAGGCTCTTGCCACCCCCACAGTGCCTTTTTTAGGCAAGGCTCAAAAGACAAACCCACCTCCTTAGAAAACAAAAATGGAAAAAAACTAAGGGTAATGCTGCTCAACGCCAGAAGTCTAAATCTCAAGATGCAGGCACTCGATGCACTCCTCAGTATGGAGAACATTGACGTCTGTGCAGTAATTGAAACCTGGTTCAAGGCTCCTGAGAGCACCCCAGCGCTACCAGGCTATACCTCGTATCATGCTTTTCGGCCCCAAAACCCAGGCCGAACCACAAAGGGAGGGGGAGTGTCCATATTCATCAAGGACACCCACACCTCCAGGTTAGTAGCAACACATGAAGCATCAGAGACCATACAGGTGCAACTAACCATAGGCAAAGTTGCTATACAACTGGTAGCATGTTACAGACCACACTCCCAATCTCAGGAACCCTACTCAGCCTTCCTAAAGACATTGGAGGATATGAATGTATCACAAAATACCATCATACTGGGAGACTTCAACTACCCTAACATAGATTGGCTACATTATTCTAGCCCTAACACCCTAGCCCAAAGTTTCCTGGAATTCATAAATTCAAATGCACTGGAACAACTAGTCACCTCTCCCACTAGGGGAGATAATATACTAGACCTGATCATCACAAACATGGGGACTAAATGCTCCACACCGGAGGTATACCCCTCACTAGTGAGATCTGACCACAAACTAATCACCCTGGATATACATATCCCACCTCCACTCCCAGCACAAAAGACCACAGTGAAAAACTTCAAAAGCAGACTTCACTCTTCTTAAGACTGAGATGGTATCCTTTAAGCCCACTGGGCCAGTGGATACCACATCCCACAATGCTGAATCCTTCACAAATGCTTTCTATGGACATCTCCAAGAATGCATGGATCATGCAATCCCAAATAAATCCAAGTCCCTCTCCACCAAAGGCAAGCGTCCTGTCTGGTGAACCTCAGCCATTAACAAATTGTATAACAAAAGAAGGAAGCTACTGCATGACAGAGCAAAATCCCATAAAGGGAAGACATCTCTGATCAACACTAGCAGAAAACATCGTTCTCTCATAAAAACATCCAAGGCCAACTTTGAGAGAAAAATCTCTAAGGACACTAAAGATAACCACAAAGCCTTCTTCAGCTATGTTAGAAACCTGATGGAAACCCTCAGATATGCTCAG